>NW_028270167.1:103165094-103465094 GCF_037043375.1 Chiloscyllium plagiosum | reverse complement strand
AATGAACCTTCCAGCTCAGCGAACAAACCTAGATGCTGAAATTCAACCTGAACTACAAATCTTCTCAAAACTCGCTGGGGTACAGATATAGTTAACTACATCTGTCCTTGCCCTCGGGTGGGGAATTTTAAAACCTGTGGGCCTATTCTTAAGGTGAGAGGAGGAAGATTTAAAAAAAAGAGATGACGATCTTTTTTTACACAGAGAGTCCACAGGAAGTAATGAATGACGGTACAGTTGCAATATTTATAAGACATTTGGATAAGTGCATGAATAAGAAATGTTTAGAGGGATATGGGCCAAGTTCATGGAGGCAGAACTATATTAGGTTTTCAACTTGCTCAGCACGGACTTGTTGGGAAATACAATCTGTTTCATTGTTGTCTGACTCGATGACTCTATGATTGAAATTTACAGAATACTGATAAGCTTGGATACAGTTCATTTGAAGAAAATGTTTCAACTGATATGGGGTACTTGAACACATTGGCACAACCTCAGGGTAAAGGGATAATGATTGTGAACTAAGATGAAGATGAATTTCTTCAGCCAGAGGGTGGTGCTTCTGTGGAACTCATTGTTATATTGTGTTATATAATTCCTCTGCTAATTCAACAAACATCCTAAAGACGATTCACCTCAAGATTTAATGTGTTAAAATTCGACAGGCAAAGAACTATCCCAAAAGTCACTATTTGAAGTAAAATTAACAACTTTATTCTTTATGTCTAACAGAGCATATTAAACAATGACAATTTACAATTCCTTTCTCTTAGAACTATCTTCTACGTCGCACTCGACAATACGAGTACAATAAAAAATATCTCGATTACCGGTTCACAGAAAAACGATCACATTCGGAAACCAGTCAAGTTTGCCAAATTTCCTCTGTAGATCTTCTCTCCAGGTTGGGCTCAATATTCTGCTGCACAAAACTATTAACAGATACCGCGCAGAGACCTGTTCTGCAGGCAGCATGTACTTGTTGGAGTTTTCACAGTTCTTTCTCAACTGTTCAAAATTGTCTAGTTTTGTACTCCAGAACGTCGGATCATTTTATTGGTTTAATATTATCAAAATACTACATTCAATTGATTATAGTTTGGTACCTTGGGCACAATTTAAACTGATTGGCCAAATTTGAATTTGATTTTGTCTCATAGCAGCTCAGCCACTGCTACATTTTCGACCAAAGGTTAATTGTTACCTTCTAAAACTTCGTGTGGTGTCAGTTCTGCTATCTTTTCAATCCTCTTAATAGCGTAGTATTTCTACACCTTTCTAACAACTCCCACTTTAAGGGAAAGTAATCCATCGTAATGAAAGTATGGCTTCTTTATTTCTCTATTCCTAAAACACAATATTATGACATTTAACGCCATATTATCGTCTTCCTACTTAAGTACAACAATGGATAGATATCAATATTATCTATGGTTTATCAGTTCAATCCTGGATAACGTATCTGCAATTACATTCACAAGACCCCAACATAAACGATATGTAAATAATAGTCTTTAACTTGAGATTCTAGAATATGGCCACATATTTTTGTGTTTATAGAGTTCCAGAACGTAAGAGCAGTGTACTCCGTGTAGAAAACCGACTCTGTTCGTAAGTTGTTCGTAAGATACACATTAAAATCTCGGCAGGCCAGTACCATCACTCAATATTTCATTTGCGATCGTGGAGTATTTAGTGGATGTTAAGTTTCATCTAAAATAAACCAACTGCCAGTACAAACACATCATCGTCTTCCTGTGGAAGTACAGCTCCAACTCCTTTGTCACGAACATCGATGGCAACTTGATAACGTTTTGAAATGTTTGATGTCGCTCAAACTGGTCCATTTATTCATGTTGCTTTCAAATGTTCGAATGCCTTCTGACATTGTTCTGTCCTCCCAAGCATTGTGTTCTTCTTCAGAAATTCTATTAACCATGCCACTTCACTGATGAGTTTTGGGAAGAAAATCTTCCAATAGAATCCGTTTAGTCCTAAGAATCGAAGCTCCTTGTCCATCGAGTTTAGTCGTGCAAATCCTTCGACGGCTTTTGTTGTTGCTTTCCATTGGATCAACATTCCAAGACCCATCCTTTGGCCGATGAAAGACACCTCTCTTTTTGTGATTTCAGTTTTGTTTAAGTTTATTACGTGTTTTCTTCTACATAGTAGTTCACACAGCTCTGCCTGTAATACCATGTGTTGTTTCCAGGGCTTAGTAATGATCACTACATCGTCCAAACAGAGTGTACAGTCGATTAACCCCGCCACACCTGTGTTCCTGTGATTTTGAAATATGGCGGGTGCGTCCTTCATTCCAAAGGGCAATACTTTAAAGTGACATAGCCCATTTGGGGTGACAAACACGGATTTTCATTGCGCCGTCTCCACAAAGGATACCTGCCTTTAACCACATAGTAATTCAACCTTGGTGATGTAACTGGTTTATGAAATGTATTGATACAGTCCTCGGATTTGGATATGAGTCCGATTTTATAATGGCGTTGATCTTCCGATAGTACACGCAAAATCGTTGAGCACCATCCAGTTTGGGAATTAAGATGATCAGTGAACTCCATTCGCTCTGGCTCGGTTCGATGAAATCCTTGTCAAGCATGGACTCCACCTCTTTCTGGACCTGTCTGGATTTTAAAGGATTAAGCCTATAAGGGTGTTCAAAGTTTGGGAGAAGATTTGTAGCTCGGGTGCTCGTGCACTGAAGGTTGCTGCACAGGTGGATAGAATAGTCAAGAAGTCATGTAATATGCTTGCCTTCATCGGACGGGGTATTAATAAAATAGCTAGCAGGTCTTGGTAAAAGTGGACAAGATTTCGTTCGGCCGGATTTAGAATACTGTGTAATGTTGTGGTCGCCACATTACCAAAAAGATGTTGATGCTTTCGAGAGGGTGCAGATAAGATTTACGAGGATGTTGCCTGGTATGGAAGATGCTGACAATGAAGACACCTTGAGTAGGTGAGGATTGTTTTCATTCGATTATAGGAGATTAAGGGAGGAACCTGATTGAGGTCTACAAAATCATGAAGGGTATATAGAGATAAACTTTTCCCCATGGTGAAGGTTTCAATAACGAGAGGTCACGCATTCCAGCTGAGAGGTGAAATGTTTAAAGGGGATACACGCAGTCGGTGCTTTACACCGAGGTTGGGAGGTGACTGGAAAGTGTCGCCAGCAGAGGTAGTAGAGGCACGCATAGTAGATTCATTTAATTTGCATCTAGCCAGACGCATGAGTAGATGGGGAGCAGAGGGATACAGATGGTTAGGAATTGGGCGACTGTTTTCGACAATGGATTATGATCGGCTCAGGCTTTTACAGTGGAAGGGGCTGTTCGTGGGCTATCCATTTTCTTTGTTCTTTCTTCTTTGATCTTAGATTCGACTCGATGTGTCAAATGGCCTAGTTCTGCTCCACTTTCGTACGCTGTATATTTTACGGTAATGGAAATGTCTACCCAAGAATGCACTGAACATAGAGTTTGACAACTAGTTTACTGAACAATCAATAGGAATGCGGGATAGGTTTGATGACCTAAATGGTTGATGTCTTTTCGTAATTGTTGTACACTTATTTCTCACAAGAGGAGGTGACTTGCTGTGCGGTTGATCCACTTTAAAATTAAGAGAGTCCCCATTTACGATGGAGACAACGTTGTGTCCGTCTCCTTCATGTGGTGTTGTCTGTGGTGTTTTCATCCCAGGGCACAGACAACAATGGGTCATTGAAGATATTCAAGTCTGACCATGACTGACCATTTATGGACAGGAGAGTCAATATTTATTGGGTATAAACAGCAAATGGGTGTTCATTCACAAACAGACCAGCCATGGTCTTTCCAAAATGATCAGTTTCTCGTGGGGCCGAATGGCAACTGCAGCATCTACTCCATGCGGTGTTCTCTCACTGCACCACTCGAGGCTATTACAGAGGGAGATGAGGATCCTATTCAGCCAGTCAGGGTCGTGACAATGAGACGGTGGAGACCATTAGTCCTCTGTAAGGGTTTACATAGAAATGGAATGAAATATTCTGTCACAGTGTCAGGGAATTATACAGTAGTAAAACTGATCCTTCAGTCCAACTCGGCCATGCCAAGCATACATCCTAAACAAATCTCGTCCCACTTGCCAGCATTTGATTCATATCCATCCAAAACCCTTCCGTTTCATTTATCCACTCAAATGCCTTTTAAACACTGTAATTTTACTAAGCCTGTAATATTTCCTCTGGCAGCTCACTCCATACATGCTCCACGCTCTGGATGAAAAAGTAGCCGGTTGGAAACTTTGTTAATCCTGGCCGTCTCACCCTAAACATATGCCCTTTAGTTCTGCACAACCTCACCAAAAGGAAAAAAAAAAGACCTTGCCCGTTCACTCTACCAATGTCCCTCATGATTTTCTAAACCTGTATAAGGTAACCCCACAGTGACATTTTTTTTTTTAATTTTAATGTTCAGTGACCGCGGAAGCTTTCCACAGAGTAGACACGGCCCAAAATGGAATTAATGATGAAAATTATCTGTATTGGTTGCGTTGTTAAAGGGACGCATGTTAATCAGGCGAGCGGGAAATCTCTTCAGAAGGAGTACACATGAGGCGTTCTTGCTCCAGGCGTTGGATTGGAAGGGTTTGGCGAAGAAGGAGGCCCAGGATATGCATGTCGTTGGTGGAGTGTGCGGGCAGTTGAAGTGTTCAGCTACATAACTGTGGGGCTGGTTGGTGCAGGTCTCCCAGACATATCCGAAATCGGCACTGCCTTCTTGACCTGTCCAACACCTTTCCCGTCTATCCATTCCATCTTCCTATCCGACTATCACCTTCTGCCCCACCTTCACCTATCTATCGGATTCCCAATTACCTTCCCCTGAACCAACACCCCTCCCATTTTTATCTCATCCCTCCGGACTGGAAGCCTCATTCCTGATTGACGGTTTACGCAAGAAATTTCAATTCTCCTGCTCCTCGGATGCTCCCTTCCCTGCTGTCGTTTTCCAGCACCACTCTATTGACTTTAATGTGATATTTCCTCTGCTCCTCAATATATGTCCGGGGTAAATTGAACACCTGACTGAGAAAGCAAACTAGATTGATTGCTGCAGCTTAAAGACAGCGTTTTGACCGTGCAGCATTCAAATCAAATGTTATGCTACATTATGTGCTTATCTTTTAAACTATCAGGGATTCGTATCACTGATATTACGACTTCTACCTGGTGATCTGACAACAAATGTCCTAATGGAGTATTGTTGTGCTCAAAAACATCGTGACGGTCAGCTACACAGCATAGGAGGAGGTCATGCAGCCTGTCCAAGCTGTTACACAGGAGCAGGGGATCCCAGTTTAGCTAGTGGAAAGTAAACAACAGAGATAATTACTTATTTTCATGTTGGCAAGCCGTACCTACTGGAATTCCTCAGGGATCAATGTGAGGCCAGAAGAAATTTTCAATATCGATTAATCGTTTTGATGAAGGAGTTGAATGGAATGGAGCTCCGTTTGCTCATACACCAGCATAACCATTCGATAAGATTTAAATTGGAATCAGAGCAGCTGCAGTGTTGGACAGACAGGGGAGGGGACTAACAATGCCATCGGCAAGAAAAGAACAGTACAATGTGGGCGATGGGAACTTTGTGTTTTGGGTAAAAAATAAAGCAACTGTAAATTATTCAAATAAAGAAATAATGCAGAACATGGCGGTACAGTGGGATTTATGTGTCCTGCTATATGAATCACATGAAGCAGGTCTGAAGATGCATCAAGTCATTTGGAAGGAAAAAGGAATTCTGCTGTTTCTTGCTCTGGGCATTGGGGACGATGTCAGGGATGTCATTCAACTGGACATTGTTGAGATCAGATCCGATGCACTGTGTAGGTATGTATCCCTAAACTGAAAAAGATAATTGTTTTCAAAACAATTAAACGATGTTTCTCTTTGCTCGCTCTTGAAGTGAAAGCATTATGTTATGAATAGTTAAAAGTTTAGCACTGAGAACGAGAGATGTTCTTACTGACATACAAACTAGTGAATACCTAATGGGTAGTTAATCTTGAATGGGGGATTTAAAATGCAGAAGTAGTTTAAGTAAAAGACACATTCACTTCAATATACATATTGTCAAGATATTAAACGTTTTTTTTAAACTTAATTGGAAAATATAAACGTGTCTTCAAATCAAGTGAGGTCTCTTGTTACGAAGGAAATGGCTCTGTGTATGGCAAGACCAATGATGCATCTACAAAGAGCAGGGGATGTGATGGGGTGCAGTTCAGGCACTGTTCAAGGAGACGTCTCGTGGCCCAGTTTGAGGTCGGATAACATTATTGTGTGATTCAACTCGGAGAGGAGGAAATTCTAACTTCCTGAGAAGGAACGACCTATTGCTCCCTCTCTCTCTCCGTGTTCCTCCACAGCAAGGTGAACAAGCTGAAGATTCCTCTGTCATCTTTCCATCTTACAACCTGATGAGGATTCATTGGAATCTCCCATTGCCTGAAGCAAAAGGAACTCATCCACATCCATCTGTTCCAGGGTCGAATACTGTTGCTACTGCTATAAGAGTAAGAATAACTTCATAAGGTGAATATATTTTGCGAATATCCCTCATTTTTACATTCGTCATGAGTTCACCTCGTATTCATCCGAAGTTCTTATAAGTAAACAATTCACAGATATTTTCTTTCTCAGTTTATTATCTTGAATGTGCGTTTGTCAGTATTTTTAGAAAGGGAAACATTGCTGTCCGTATTTACAGTATCCAAACTGTTTGTCATTCCTCTTTCCATCAATGATCGATTAATCCTGTTTTGGCCATATGCTTAATTTTAGCAGATTAAAATATCTGCTTGATTTATTCCCAACACTGAAGCTGATTCAGTGTGAGCCCTGTTTTATTTGTCACACAACGAACTTCCTTACATTTAGCATTTGCTGTGCCCTCTTGTGGAGACGGACGAGAAAAGGAAATCGTGACTGAAAGCCAGGGAACGATGGACTGGTGTGCCTGATATCAATGGTGGGCATGATGTTGATGGGAATTCTGAGGGATAGGATGTACATTTACTTCGAAATGCAATGACCGATTATAGATCTGGTATTACACATTGAAAATCGAGCCTTGCTGGCTTGATTCAGTTATTTTCAAGAGGTAATGAAGAAGCTTCATCAAGTCAGTGTGGTAGACGTTATTCATATTGACTTCAACAAGGCATTCAACGAGATTGTGGACGGCAGATAAGTTAGTACGGTTAGGTCATAAATAGATCCAAGATGAGCTCGCCAATTGATCACAAAATTGGATTGTAGATAGGAGACAGAGTGTGTGGGTCGAGGATTTCTTTTTAACAGGAGGCCTGTAAACAGCAGTTTGCTGCAATGATTAGTGTTGAATCCGCTGATTTTCATCATGTACAAAAATGATTTGGATGTGAATATTTCCATGATTATCATGTTTGCTTATCAACAAAATAAGTAATGTCGTGGACAGTGAAGAAGATCACACTTGGAATTTTATGTTCAATTCTGTTTGCCTCATCATAGGAAGGATATGGAAGGTTTCAAGAGGGAGAAGAGGAGATTTACCAGGATGCTGTCTGGATTGGAAAACATGCCTTATGAAGAAAGTTTGAGGGATTTCTGACTGTTCGCACTGGAGAGAAGAAAAATGAGATGTGACTTGATAAAGGTGCACAAGATCTTAGGAAGAATACGTAGAATGTGTCGAGAGAGACTTTTACCCCATGGCGAGATGTCAAACACAGAGCGGAACTGTAATTGGAGGAAGATTTACTGGCGATGTCAGAGGCAGATATTTTACTCAGAGAGTGGTGAGTGCGTCGAAACCGCTGCCAGCAGTGGTCATAGAGTCATAAATATGAGAGGGACACAAGCGATTCTTAGAAAGGCACATGGATGATAGTAAATTGGAGGGGAAATAGGTTAATTTGATCTCCGAGTAGGATAAATGACTAGCATGCTATGGAGGGCTGAATGGCCTGTGCTGTACTGTACTGTTCTATGTTCTATTATCTCAGAGTTCAATGGGACATCGATAAGGTGGGCCAAAAGGCCAAGTAGTTGCAGACGAAATTTGATTTAGATAAACATGAGGTTATGTAATTTTTGTGAGGTGAAGCAGGGCATGACTTATAAAATTAATGGTGAAGCCCTGAAAAGTGTTGAAAAAAAGCTGTCGGCTCGTCGTTCCTTAAAGGTAGAATTGCACGTAGACAGGATGGTGAAGAAGGCGGTGGAGTTGGATGAACTTCGGATCATTCGGGAGGCAGAGGGGGTCATAGATCAGAGTTATAGGGAAGTAGTAACTCCAAAGATGGCAGATAGATGGGTTACAGTGAGGGGGACTGGGAGGAAGCAGCCAGTGCAGGGACCTCCTGCGGCCATTCCCCTCAAGAACAAGTATACCGTTTTGGATACTTGTGGGGGTGATGACTTACCAGGGGTAAGTAACGGGGCTCAGGTCTCTGGCACGGAGCCTGTCCCCGTTACTCAGAAGGGAAGGGTGAAGAAGAGCAGAGCAGTAGTAATTGGGGACTCGATAGTTCGTGGCACAGATAGGCGGTTTTGTGGGAACGAGAGAGACTCACGTTTGGTATGTTGCCTCCCAGGTGCACGGGTACGTGATGTCTCTGATCGTGTTTTCCGGGTCCTGGAGGGGGAGGGGGAGCAACCCGAAGTCGTGGTCCACATTGGCACCAACGACATAGGTAGGAGGAGTGCTGAGGATGTTAGGCAGGCTTTCAGGGAGCTAGGTTGGAAGCTCGGAGTTAGAACAAACAGAGTTGTTGTCTCTGGTTTGTTACCCGTGCCACGTGATAGAGATTCGAGGAATAGGGAGAGAGAACACTTAAATGCGTGGCTTCAGGGATGGTGCAGGAGGGAGGGGTTCCAGTTTTTGGATAACTGGGGTTCTTTCTGGGGACGGTGGGACCTCTATAAACAGGATGGTCTACACCTGAACCTGAGGGGAACCAGTATCCTTGGGGGGAGGTTTGCTAGTGCTCTTGGGGGGGGTTTAAACTAACTCGGCAGGGGCATGGGAACCCAGATTGTAGCTTCAGGGTGCAGGGCCTGGAGTGTAGGGAGGTGAGGAACATGGCATCAATTTCCAAGGAGGGTGCCTGTAAACAGGGAAGTGGCTTGAAGTGTGTATACTTCAATGCAAGAAGTATACGAAATAAGGTAGGTGAACTTGCAGCGTGGATTGGTACCTGGGACTTCGATGTTATGGCTATTACGGAGACATGGCTAGAACAGGGACAGGATTGGCTGTTGCAGGTTCCGGGATTTAAATGTTTTAGTAGGGTCAGAGGTGGGGGTAAAAGAGGGGGAGTTGTGGCATTGCTTGTCAAAGATAGTATTACAGCGGTGGAAAGGACGATGGATGAGGACTTGCCATCTGAGGTAGTTTGGGCTGAGGTTAGGAATAGGAAAGGTGAGGTCACCCTGTTAGGAGTCTTTTACAGGCCTCCTAATAGTCCTAGAATCATTGAAGAAAGGATTGGGAAGGTGATTCAGGAGATGAGTGACAGTAATAGGGTGGTGGTTCTGGGGGACTTTAACTTTCCTGATATTGATTGGGAAAGCTATAGCTCAAGTTCGTTAGATGGGTCAGTGTTTGTTCAATGTGTGCAGGAGAGTTTCCTGACACAATATGTAGACAGGCCAACAAGAGGTGAGGCCATACTGGATTTGGTTCTGGGTAACGAACCAGGCCAGGTGTTAGAATTAAAGGTAGGTGAGCACTTTGGGGATAGTGACTATAATTCGGTGATTTTTACACTCGTGATGGAGAGGGATAAGTGTGTACTACAGGGCAAGAGTTATAGTTGGGGTAAGGGAAATTATGATGCGGTGAGGCATGACTTAGGATGTGTGGCTTGGAAAAGTAGACTCCAAGGCAAGAGTGTAAAGGATATGTGGAACTTGTTCAAGGGGCAACTATTGAGTGTCCTTGATAATTATGTACCTGTCAGACAGGAAGGAAAGGGTCGTGCGAGGGAGCCGTGGTTTAACAAGGAATTGGAATCCCTTGTTAAGTGGAAGAGGGCGGCCTATCTCAAGATGAGACGTGAAGGTTCAATTGGGGCGATTGAGAGTTATAGGGTAGCCAGGAAGGACCTGAAGAGAAAGCTAAAAGCAGCAAGGAGGGGACATGAAAGGTCCTTAGTCGATAGGATTAGGGAAAACCCTAAGGCTTTCTATAGGTATGTTAGGAATAAAAGAATGACTAGGGTAGGAATAGGTCCAGTCAAGGATAGTAGTGGGAAGTTGCGTGTGGAGGCGGAAGAGATTGGGGAGACACTGAATGAATACTTTTCTTCAGTATTTACTCAGGAACAGGGCATTGTTGTAGATGAGAATACTGAGTCACAAATAAGTAGAATGGATGGCTTCGAGGTATGTAGAGAAGAGGTGTTGGAAATCCTGGAAAAGGTGAAAATTGATAAGTCCCCTGGGCCTGATGGCATTTATCCTAGGATTCTCTGGGAAGCAAGGGAGGAGATTGCAGAGCCATTGGCCTTGATTTTTATGTCCTCTTTGTCTACAGGAGTAGTCCCAGAAGACTGGAGGATAGCAAATGTGGTTCCCTTGTTCAAAAA
Organism: Chiloscyllium plagiosum; assembly: GCF_037043375.1. Lineage (NCBI taxonomy): Eukaryota > Metazoa > Chordata > Chondrichthyes > Orectolobiformes > Hemiscylliidae > Chiloscyllium > Chiloscyllium plagiosum. The sequence continues at coordinate 103,454,447 of NW_028270167.1, read as the reverse complement.
GGGGAGTAGGGATAGCCCTAGTAACTATAGGCCGGTGAGTCTCACTTCTGTTGTGGGCAAAGTCTTAGAGAGAATTGTAAGGGATAGGATTTATGCACATCTGGATAGGAATAATGTGATCAAGGATAGTCAGCATGGTTTTGTGAAGGGCAAGTCGTGCCTCACAAACCTTATTGAATTCTTTGAAAAGGTGACGAAGGAGGTTGATGAGGGGAAAGCGGTAGATGTGGTATATATGGATTTTAGTAAGGCGTTTGATAAGGTTCCCCATGGTAGGCTACTGCAGAAAATACGGAGATATGGCATTGAGGGTGAGTTGGAGGTTTGGATTAGGAATTGGCTGGATGGAAGAAGACAGAGGGTAGTAGTTGATGGCAAAGTTTCTTCATGGAGTGCCGTCACTAGCGGTGTTCCGCAAGGATCTGTTTTGGGACCATTGCTGTTTGTCATTTTTATAAATGACCTGGAAGAGGGGTTAGAAGGTTGGGTGAGCAAGTTTGCGGATGATACGAAAGTCGGAGGAGTTGTTGACAGTGAGGAAGCATGTGGCAGGTTACAGCAGGATATAGAGAAGCTGCAGAGCTGGGCAGAAAGGTGGCAGATGGAATTCAATGTAGCTAAGTGCGAGGTGATTCACTTTGGGAAGAATAACAAAAAGATGGGGTACTGGGCTAATGGTCGGATACTTGGTAGTGTGGATGAACAGAGGGATCTTGGTGTCCATGTACACAGATCTCTGAAAGTTGCCACCCAGGTAAATAGTGCGGTGAGGAAGGCATATGGCGTACTGGCTTTTATTGGTAGAGGAATTGAGTTCCGGAGTCCTGAGGTCATGATGCAGTTGTATAAGACTCTGGTACGGCCGCATCTGGAATATTGTGTGCAGTTTTGGTCGCCATACTATAGGAAGGATGTGGAGGCACTGGAACGGGTGCAGAGGAGGTTTACCAGGATGTTGCCTGGTATGGAGGGAAAATCGTATGAGGAAAGACTGAGGCACTTGGGGCTGTTTTCACTAGAGAAAAGAAGGTTTAGGGGTGACTTGATTGAGGTGTACAAGATGATTAGGGGGTTAGATAGGGTAGACAGTATGAACCTTTTCCCGCGTATGGAGTCGGGTATTACAAGGGGGCATAGCTTTAAATTAAGGGGGGGTAGATATAGGACTGATGTTAGGGGTAGGTTCTTCACTCAGCGAGTCGTTAGTTCATGGAATGCCCTGCCAGTAACAGTGGTGGACTCTCCCTCTTTATGGGCATTTAAGAGGGCATTGGATAGGTATATGGAGGATAGTGGGTTAGTGTAGTTTAGGTGGGCTTGGATCGGCGCAACATCGAGGGCCCAAGGGCCTGTACTGCGCTGTATTCTTCTATGTTCTATGTAAGGCGTTTGTTGTGCTCGCCTTTTTGGTGAGAGCATTGAGTATTGAAGTTGGGGGGTCGTGTTGCGGTTGGACAGGTTGGTGAGGTCACATTTAGAATACTGTGTTTAACTCGGTTCACACTGCAATAGGAAGAATGCTGTTAAACGTGAGATGCTGCAGAAAAGATTTACAAGATTGTTGCCGGGACTGGAAGGTTTGAAATAAAGGGAGAGGCTGGACAGACTGAGGCATTTTTACCCTGGACCGTCGGAGTCTGAGCGATAACATTATAGAGGTTGATAATAATCAATAGCTGCATGGATAGTATTAATATTCAACGTCCTTGTCTCAGAGTAGGGGAGTCAACAAACAGTGGGCAATATGTTATGGTGAGTGGTGAAAGATTTTACAGCTACAGACGCCTTGTTCACGCAGGGGGCGGTTCGTTTCTGGAGCTGGCTACCAGAGGAAGTAGTGGGGGATGATACAATTGCATTAAAAGGCATTATCTGTTTTTTTTCCAAAGATTTGTAGCTCAGGATGAGTTTCGGTATGTAGGTATGCTCGCTGAGGTGGAAGGTCCATTTTCAGACATTTCGTCACCATACTAGATAACATCTTCATTGAGCGTCCGGAAGAATCACGTCTAATGTTCCCTGCTTTATATTTATATGTTTGGGTTTCTTTGGGCTCGTGATGACATTTCCTATAATGATGTCATTTCCTATGGTGATGTCATTTCCTGTTCTTTTTCTCAGGGTTGGTAAACGTGGTCTAATCAATATTTGTTGATAGAGTTCCAGTTGGAATGTCATGCTTCGAGGAATTTTACTGCATGTCTCTGTTTGGCTTGTCCGAGGATGGATGTGTTGTCCCAGTCCAATCGGCGCCCTTCCTTTTCTGTATATGAGGATACCAGTGAGAAAGGGTCCTGTAGTTTTGTGGCTAGTTGATGTTCATGTATCTTGCTGGCTAGGTTTCTCCCTGTTTGTCCAATGTAGTGTGTGTTACAGTTCCTGCACATTAATTTTTTTCATTACATTAGTTTTACTTGTTGTCTGTATACGGTCTTTCAAATTCGTTAGCTGCTGTTTTAGTGTGTTGGTGCTATGTGGGCTACTATGATGTCAAGTGGTCTGAGTAGTCTGGCAGTCAGCTTGTTTCGGTTTTTGCTGAGAAATTGGCGAACTGGTTTCATTGGGATCCCATTCTTTTTGAACACACTGTATCAATGACTTTCCTCTGCTCTGCGTCGTTCCTCTGTATTGCAGTGGGCGGTGGCTCGTTAAAATTATGTTCTGATGCAGCTTCGTTTGTGGATGTTGGGGTGATTGCTTCTGTAGTTCAATATTTGGTCCATGTGTACTGCTTTCCTGTAGACGCTGGTTTGAAGTTACAAATTGGCTATTCGCTGTACTGTGATATCTAGGAATGGAAGTTTGTTGTTGTTTTCCTCTTTTTTTGGTGAAGTTTATGCCAGTAAGTATATCTTTGATTGTCTTCAAGGTTTCCTCCGTTTTTTCGTTTAGTCACAACAAAGGTGTCATCCACGTAGCAGACCAAATGTTTTGGTTGGATGATTGGCAGAGCTGTTTGTTCGAGTCTCTGTATTACTATCTCTGCTAATAACCCTGATATCGGAGATTGCATGGTTGTTGCATTAGCTTGTCTGTGAGTTTTGTTGCTGAAGGTGAAGTGGGTCGTAAGGAATAGGTCCACTAGCTTGACGATACTGTCTTTCCTGTAGAAGTTGGTGGTGACTGGTATATGTGTCTTTGGGACTACTAATAGTGTCGTCAGTGTTTCCTTCTCCATGTTGATGTTGATTGATGTGAACAGGGCCGATACATCAAAAGAGATCATTATTTCAACCTCTTCTATCTTTATTTCTTTGATCATCGTCAGGAACGATGTTCAGTCGATGGAATGGATTGAGTCTTATATTAAGCGTTTTAGTATTTGGTGTAGCTCCTTGGCCAATGTGTAAGTAGGTGTGCCAGGTAACGAGACTATGGGACTGAGGCGCGCTGCTGATTTGTGATTTTTATGTAATCCATAGATGCGTGGTGTGTTGAATCTGTCTGGTCTCACTTTTTTGAAGTCGGTCTTATTTATTTCTCCAGATTTCTGAAGTTTATTGTGTAGAGCTGTGATTCGGTTCTCTATTTGTGGGGTCGGGTCTCCCGCCACTTGTTGGTAAGTGATGGTATCTGCAAGTAGTGTGTTCACTTTTTCAAAGTAGTCTCTTTGATTTAAAATGACTGTGAAGCGTCATTTGTCTGCTGGTAGAATGCAAATGTTTTCATCTTTTCTTAGTATTTCTAGTGCTTTCCTTTCTTGTGTATTCAGTGTGATTCCTTCCTTTCTCCTGCTTAATGTTGGTGTGACTACCTGTCTGCTCGTGTGGGGGGTTTCTTCTGTTATTTGGTTGTGTTTCAGTGCTGTTCCTGATGCTGCTAAAAAAAAACTTTCTTGTGCACTTCCTGGAAGTTGCAATTTAATCCTTTTACTTAGACGGCTTTCTTAGTGTCAGTTAAGGTTCGATCAAATACGATTTTTTTAACCATGCTTCTGTATTGTCAGTGTTGTTATTTTGTATAAGTTTGTCTAGTGTTTTCTGCAGGACCAGTTCAGTCATTTTCTGTGTTTGTCGCAGTCTAATATCTGTAGATTGTTGTACTGTGTCTGTCCATTCATGGTCTGTTCCATGAGTGAGTAAAGATTTTTGATGCAAAGTTTCCGGTTTTATTTGTAGATCTGTTGTGGGCATCGTTAATCATTTCTCTAAGCATTCTGCGGCCATTGTGCTCTGCTGTTCTTTTGGCTAGCGGGGTGTTAAGAGGAGGTTTTTTTTTAAGACATTTCGGTGGTACCTGTTTTCTTTTAGTCATTCATGCACGAAGAACAGCTGTTCGTGGTTTGAACTCTGCCAGACGGCATTTGTTTCTCATTTTAGAGCCGGTTTTAGCGTATTTGACACCGTGAAATACAAACACTACATGAGACAACTCGGCAGAAAACTTGCCACCAGAAGGCATGAACATCGACGAGTCACAAAATGACATGACCTCTCTCACTGGTATCCTGACATACAGATAAGGAAGGACACCACTTCATCTGGGACAATATGTCTATCCTAGGACAAGCCAGAAAGAGACACGCACGAGAAATCCTAGAAGCATGGCATTCCAACCGGAAAACTACAACCAAACACATTGACTTGGACCCCGTTTGACACCCCTGAGAAAAAAACAGAAATGACATCACCATAGGAAATGATATCACCACAGGAAATTATCTCACCAACCCAAAGAAACCCAAACATATAAAAAGAAAACATGAAACATCAGCAGTGCTTAGTCCTCACTCTCACTGAAGTTGTTACCTCGTACGGTGACAAAACATCTGAAAATGAACCATCCGTCATTGCGAGCAAACCTCCATCCATTGAAAAGACTTCTTGATTGGGATATGAATAGGAAGGGTGTGAGGTTTGTGCGCCAGAAACTTGCAAATGGGACTGGAAATGGTTAGTATTTCTGGTCGGCCTGGATAAGTGGAACTAAAGGGTCTCTTTCCATGCCGTTTTAATTTGTGAAAGGGATGAGGAAACATTCTAAAATGGTCTTTTAAATAGTGATTATCCTCATTGGAAGTTTGTGCTGCCTTTCTGTTTACATGTTTTTCAAAACTGAGTTAGTTAAACATTTGATAGAGACGTCAGTCACGGTTAATCTGATACAGACAGGAGGGTGGGGCTGAGAAAAAGACCATATCAGCCACAATCCTAGTGCCTCGGCTAAATGTCTTGTGCCCCACTCCTGTTCCTCAGTCCCATGTTCCTGGGCTCCATTCAGTCCCTCAAACCTGCTCGACAGTAGCAGCTGGAGTCTGGATTAGAGTGGTTCTGGAAAAACACAGTAGGTCAGGCAGAATCCAAGGAGCAGGAAAATCGACGTTTCGGGCCAAAACCCTACATCAGGAACTCAAAACCTACCGTCATCAGGAACAGCTGGAGGCCACTTTCCGCTATAATCTGGTGACTGGAAAAAGAGAAGACCCATTCAGCCCCTCAAGACAGTCGTATAGACTTTGTGTAGTTTGAAAAATATAATTGTTAAAACAACCCCCTCATCTCTCTTTATAGGTCTTCCTCTTTGTAACATGTGCTTCATTTGTTTTGATGCTGTAGATCCAGATTCATTGTGAATACAGCTCCTATACATCCCCCAGAGATGGCTCACAAAGTCCTCTTGTCTCACTGACTGCAACAATCAATAACAGAACTTCCAGGAAAATTGCATCCACTACATTTCCATTAACAGAATGCGAGATCATCAGAGCCTGGACATTTCGTTCACCCTCCAAGCATGCATTGACTTTCAATAAGATCATGGCAGACCTTCTCTAGTTCTCAAATCATCTTTAATGTTCAATTCGTCACAACCGCCAACTCTGCTTCAGGTGAAAATCTGTATGTCTCCTCTATAAATACTTTCAGTGATCTTGCTCCCTGGTTCTCTGGAAAACAGAATTTCTGTCATTCCCTACCATCTGCTTGAAGAAAGCATTCCCTGTTCCTAAAGCATTACCTCATAACCTGAAAAAGTTAGGTAACACAGGTTTCAGGTCAGAAGCATTGGCCCTATTGTAAATGTGACTGAGGATGACATCAAGGAATTCTGATAAACATTGCTTTGAAGGATAATCGATTGTGATCCCTCGACTATTTGCAGTCATTTACAGCTCAAGGGAAGATGTTTATTATCAGTGGACAAAAATCATCTAAGCCATAGAGTCCTATAGAGATGGACAGCATGGAAACAGACCCTTCGGTTCAACCTGTCCATGCCGACGAGATATCCCAACCCAATCTAGTCCCACCTGCCAGCACTCGGTCCATATCCCTCCAAACCCTTCCTATTCATATACCCATCCAAATGCCTCTTAAATGTTGCAATTGTACCAGCCTCCACCACTTCCGCTGGCAACTCACTCCATATCCGTAACACCCTCTGTGTTAAAATGTTGCCCCTTATGTCTCCTTTATATAGTTCCCTGCCCACCCTACACTTTTGCCCTCTAGTACTGGAATTCCCCACTACAGGGAAAAGACTTTGCCTATTTACCCTATCCATGCCCTTCATAATTTTGTAATCCTCTATAAGATCACCCCTCAGCCTCCGACACTCCAGGGAAAACAGCCACAGCCTATTCAGCCTCTCCCTGTACCTCTTAAAGCCTCGAAACCTGGCAACATTCTTGCAAATGTTTTCTGAACTCTTTCAAGTTTCACAACATCGTTCCGATAGAAAAAAATCCAGAATTGCACGCAATATGCCAACAGTAGCCTCATTAATGTCCTACACAGCCGCAACATAACCTCCCAAAAGCTGTACTCAATACTCTGATCAATAAAAGAAAGCATACGAAATGCCTTCTTCACTATCCTATCTACCTGCCGTGGGACATCTCTGAAGGAGATCCTCAGCGTTGCTTCCTGAGCCCAGACACCTCTCGATGGTCATTATAGAATTCTGACAGTGCATGGAAGGAGGCCATTCAGCACATTGAGTCCACACTGAGCAGAAGTGAGTATACTAATTTAAGTTTCTACAATGTTCCGAGCAGTTTGTCGCCCCTCAGCTCCTGAAGCAGTCTGTGTCCATGTGCAACAAGACCTGGCCAACATTCACTATCATGTTGTTCACATTTGAGTAATACTCATGTAACAGCTCATCCAGACACCACATTTCCACCATAAACTGTGAAGCTCATTCAGGATCTTAATCTGGGTTCACAATAATATCGGTAATTCATTAATCCCAACAAAACTGTCGGACAAGGAGGGGGACCGCCCATTTAGACCCCCTGCTAATTACACAAGGAGGCACAGAATCTGGTCACTCCCACGCTTCACTTACATGGGCTAAGAAAGAAACCATTTCACACCTGGCATCACTTACAAAGAAACAGGATGACGAATGCAGCTTGTCAAGTCACTAATACACAAGCAGGAAGGTCTCAGAGATGCTCACACACAAATGCAGCAGAGGCTGCACAGGTGGACTGTTCCACATTGTTCCATATGGCTTCATTATTCATAGTACATTTGCGTTACTTTAACACGGTTTTCTGGCAGTAGGAATGAAGCCTTTTTTTTAAAAAAAAAACGAGTCATGGGCTGCCTGGAAGAGTTGTGGATGAAAAATGAGAAACAATCTGGACAAATATTTGGAAGTTACGAATATTCAGGCGGACAGAGTTAGAGCTGGCAAATGAGAGGAATTAGAGAGACATTTCGAGAACTGATTCAGACACAGTGACCAAACAGTCTCCTTCTGTAATTTAAAGTGCTGGACGCTATCTTGTGCAGATGCTAATAAAAGCCAGTATCCAAGTATTTCCCAATGTAAATGCGAGCAAACAGCTGAACATACTTGGCGCAGTAAAACCATGTAAAATTCAAGAATTACAGTTCAGGCTAATGATGAAGTCTAATTTGTACACAGATCATAAATATTTCAAAAGTTTTATCCCAATGACCAAAGCAAATATTTCAGTGTTTTAACAACACGCTTTTTAAATACGGAGTTTTCACGCACACTAAAAAAGTGTATCTTTTCTTTCACTTACCGCATTTCACATTAAATAACACTCATTGAAAAAGTCGCAAGTTTCCAACGTGAGTGTCCAAACTGGGTCAGGACTGGCTCTCAAACATTCCTTCACTAGAAATCATTTGGAGTCCATCTTGGCCGGGCGGGGTGGATGGACATAGTGAGCAGGCTATTACTGTTTTCAGTGTAGATGCTAATGCTGTCCAAATTAGATAGCAGTGACAGCCCAGAAACTGTCTTCAGTCAGAGGGAGCAGATGTATGGAAATGGACTGCGGGAATCACACTGTACAGTTTACTTGTGTTAATGACATCTGGCCTGCCTCAGGGACTCCATCCATCTGCTGCCTCGACCAGAAACTCTATGAAGGCGTTAACAGTTTGACAGTCTTCTGTAGCATCTTGCGTCCCACAGTAAATCCTATGAAACCATATCCAATAAATGTCACTTTCACATTCTCCAGTATCAAAATAAAACGTGATATCTGTGTTCACGGCCAGAGATTAATAGATGGGTCATCCAACAGAGCGAGTCTGAAGAAAACAGCAGCAAATGCCAAGCGAAGAATCACTTTAAAACTGAACTTGGTGGATATTGCCTGGTATATGTCACCACACACGCATTGTACTGACACGCAACTGAATATTACAATGTGCACCATAACTGGAAGCCATGGCTGAACGCCCCTCCCCAACTTCCTGACCTCACAAACGCTACTCCCTCACACATTCACCAATTGATGCGAATCCACAAGCTGAGCGAAACAGTCTGTGATTTTCAAATCAATTTGTCCACAATATAATGTCCTTTCCAACTGACTGACTGACTGCTTTCCAATTCGAAACTATATACGGTGCGGCCTTCCAAAACGAGTACAATTCCCAATATCCTCAGCATCATGGAATAGAAAACATGGGGAAGGCGCCAATGTATTCCTGATGAAGAGCTTATGGCTGAAACATGGACTCTCCTGCTCTTCGAATGCTGTCTGATCTGCTGTGCTTTTCCAGCGCCACACTTTTCGACTCTGACTCTGCAGCATCCGCAGTTCTCACTTTTTTACTTTACTGATGGCTGTCGTCTCTGCAACCTGGGCGAAGAAATAATCCCACAAACTCATGGCATGTGGAGGTGACTGCTCATTTCTAGGAAGGTGCATTTGATAAGTACATTTTTGAAAAAAAAAGATACTGAAATTCAAAAAATATTCAGTCCCAGAGTAAAAGTTTTGGATCATGGTTTTGGCAGCCTGGTAAAAAAAAAAGTGAATGAAGGAAGAACTCCGAGGAACAGATTATTCCAGGTGTTTTATTCCAGGCTGGATGCGCTTAACATAATGCTGGGTGGATTATCGGACAGGCAGAGGTAATAAGGGAACGAGGTAACATGTGCAGGTATGACACATTTGCCATCACAGAGACGTGGGTGAGGGAGGTCAGGATGGGCAAGTCAGTATTCTGTGGTACGTTAGCTATAGGCAGAGCGGGAGAGGGTGTAAAAGAGGAGGTGGTGTTGCATTATTAGTTATGGAAAAGTTAATGCAGTAAGGTGGGGCGATATCTTGGAAGGATCTTCAAATGAAGCAGTGTGATTCTGTTTAAGATCAAAACGATGACAGACGTACTTCTGGTGACATATTATGAACACCCAGACAGAAGAAAATACAGGAATACATATATAATCAATTCACTGAGGTGTGTAGAAACAGTAATATCATTGCTATATTCAGGCATTTCAATTACCAACGTTTATTGGAACAGTGATGAATTTTGAGGAGGAGTCTGAAATTTATACCAGAGAGTTTCTTATATTAACATGTGGACGACAGAACAATGGACAGTGGAATGATGGGGCCTCGTTTTGGAGAAGGAAGCCATTCAGGAGTTCCAGGCACGTTATGAGAGCATTATAGGACCAGTGACCTTGACTTAAACATTCTAAGTTTGTTCAGCCAAAATAAAAGTGTGAGAATTATAAGGTTTTGCATTGTGGAGACAGACTTTTTTAAAATCAAAATTAAGACAGGATCTGACCAAAATACAGTTACTTCTAGGTAAAGCTGCAGCAGAACGGCGTGGGGCGTTATTACATGATCAAAATGGAAGTGATGAGATTGTTGGCCAAACATGTTACACCGAAGATGAAATTTCGGAAACAAGTCCAGAGTCACTTGGATGTCTACAAATATTCATAACGGAATAAAAGGGGCAGGAGAAGCCTAAAAGTGGTATAAATTGAGCAGGTCAGTGGAGGTGCTGTAAGAGTGTAGAAATTGCGGGACTACACTGAAGAAAGTGAGAAGACCAAACAGGGGCGTGTTCAAACAACAACAGATTAGGATAACAGGAATCCAAAGATATTAAGGGCAAGAGGATAACTTTGGAAAGAATGGGGAGTATGAGAGACCAAGGAGGCAGTCTGTACACGGAGCCAGAGAATATGTTGAACACATACTTCATATCGGCCTTCAGTCTGGAGAAGCAGTTACTGGATTCAGGGAGCGTGACCGTGTGAACCTTGAGCATAATGATACAGAAGCTGAGGAAGAATTGGAATTTTGTGTGGGATAAAGAGTGGGCAATCGCCACGATCTGGATGAACTGTATGTTAGGCTGATGTTGGAGATGACGGAAGAGATGACAGGCTCTGATTTTTTTTTCCTTTTTGTTTTCCCTCTGCCCACAGAGAGGTGTGCAAGGACAGGGCAACATCTAATATAGGTTCACCTTTCACACAGAGTTCCAAAAAAGACCACATAGGATTAAAGACCACCAAGTCTCACATTAGTGGGAGGGAAACATTGCAGAAAGTTCTGAAGGCTGTTCCGGCTGTACCATTACATATCTTCAACTTTGAGCGAGGCAGATTATTAAACAAGAGTAATGGGGGAAAATGCAGGAAATTGGAATGGAAGATTATCAGATAAAAAATAACCGAATTGAAAGGAAAAGCAGACTCAGTGAGCTGATGGCATATTTTTGCTCCTCTGTCTTTGTCTTCTGCTAATTGTATGCAATAACCCCATATTCACTGGGACATCAAACTCTCCCTTTGGACTGAGGCACAGTTTGGAATGATCGACGAAATCAAGAAAGTTATGAATGCAGAACTCATGGACAGAAAGCACCGCCATAGTCGTACCAGACCATAGGGGTTACTCTCATTAGAGAGAAGTGTCATTTCTTTGCGATTCAACCTAAGGGCCACCAGACGCCAGGCAAGGGGCGAGGACGAGAAGGAAAGTCCTTCATGTTAACCTCAACCAGGTGATGGGAAATAGAACTCACACTATTGGCATCACACTATTCTGTAAAACAATGTTCGAACCAACTGAGCTAAACTGATTCCCATCCATTCTCTCGGAAGGATGTTGTTAAACTGGAAAGAGTGCAGAAGAAATTTACAAGAATATTGTCTGCACTCAAATGTCTGAGTTATCTGGAGAGGTTGGACAAGCGAGAGCATATTTTTCTTTAGAATTTAGGAGACTGGTTGGGGGTGGGGGAGAGTCTTACAGAAGTGTACAAGATCAGGGGAGGCATGAATAGGGTGAAACCACTCAGTCCTTTTCCCACAGTTTGGTAAGCGAGGACTCGAGGGCATCTGTTTCAGATCAGAGGGGACAGACTAAAAGGGAACAAGAGAGTCATTTCCTCTTTATTCACAGATGGTGTTACGCATGTGTAATGTTCTGCCAGCAGAAGAGAATCATGTTATTACTGATGTCATTACCAAGGTGTGCTCAGAACTCTGGCTGCTCCCCATCCTCCCCTGAAGACTCGATCTAAGTCATCCCTGACCCTGGCACCCGGGAGGAAACATATCCTCCGAGTGTCTCGCTTGTTACAACAGAATCTCCTGTCTGTTCCTCTTACCATTGAGAGTCCGAACACTATCGTTCTTCTATTCTGCCCCATTCTCTGTTGAGCTGCAGAGCTAGGCCCACTGTCAAAGAACTGGCCACTGTGGCTTTCCCCAGTCGTTTATCCAGCCTAACAGTGCCGAAAGTATACTTATTATTAACAGAACAGCCAGGGTGATCCCTGCACGGTCTGTCTTTTCCCTTCCCTCCCATGACGTCACACACTTGCCTTTATCCTGTTATGTAAGAGTGATTGTCACCCGATAGCCATTGACTATCAGCCCCTCAGCTTCCCGAATGATGTGATCTTCATCCAGCTCCAGTTCTCTAACGCAGTCTACTCGATGATTGATGTAGTGAGCAGTGTCAAAACAGGAGAAGTATAAATAAATAGGAAGTTGTGCAGCGACTGCAGAACAAAAATATGGGACGGTGTAGAGGTGCAAGACATTAGAGTTAGGAGTGAAAATATTTACCGAGATTATGAGGGATGTAGTAGCTTGAGAGCTTTATAACTATAGGGATGGGTGTAGGTATTAGATCTGCTTACAGAGATATGGAGAATTAAAGCGCTGGCAGAGGCTAAAACAAAATGCATGTGTGAAGATGCTGGAGAAATCTACAGAGTTAGGAGGGCCGTATGTGCGAGAGGGGATTACAGTGATAAGGAGGAGTCTACTAAGTAGCTGGTGGAAGTTACAGAGATAAGGAAGGGAGTTGGTGCTTGTGAGTTGTGCGAGATAGGGAATTATGTAATTGCTGGTGCAGGTTATTAAATAGGAACGGCTCTCATTATCGATGAGTGTTGCAAAGATAAAGAGGAGTAAAGGGGCTAGAGGATGCTTCACCGACAGGATTATACCTCCAGAGAATTGTACACAGAATGGGAGGGTGATTCCTCCATACAGAGATAAGAAGGAACGTAGGAGCTGGAGGAGATTTCTAAGTTATTGAGCGATACATTCCGCACGAGGTTCTAGCGATAGGGAGGAATACAACAGCAGTTAGAGGTTCCAGTGAGAAGGAATGTTTTCGGGTCACCATCAAGTTCCAGAGATAGAGAGGGATGCCAGTTTTGGACGAGGTTACAGAAAAGGGAAGAAGTGTAGAAATTGAGACTTGTGTGGAGGCTGCATGAGCTTATATGAACATAGAGGTATGTACCTGCTTGACGAGATTGCACAGAGGACAATGTTTGCCGGGGGCTGCAGAAGAATACAGAGATCAGAAGTTATGTATGGCATCCTGGAGGTTATGGAGATCGGTAGTAGTGTAGGAGCTGAAGGTCACAGAGAGCGTGTGGGATATATATGCTGTTGGTGGTTACAGTGAAAGGAAGAGCTGTAGTAGGTGATGGAGGAGTAGGATAGGGCTTCAGAGTGTCACAGAAATAGGGAAGTGTGCCTGGGATGGAGGATGCTACGAAGTTAGTGAAGGCTATCAGAGCAGGAAGCGTTTCAGGAATAGTATAGATTGCAGATGCTGGAGGGTATTACAGAGATGAGGAAGGGAGCAGTGTCTGGAGGTGGTTACTGAGATATGAAAGTGTGTCGATTATGGAGGAGGAGACAGAAATGGAAGGAAGTATTTTCCGCACGATATTAAAGAGACTGGGGTGAGAGTGAGTTTCGGGAAAGTTCACAGCGGAGATGAAGGCTGAAATAGCTCTGAAGTTTGCAGAGAAAAGGAGGGTGTAGTAGCTTGAGAGGTTACAGAGGTCGGTAGCGTTAAAGGGTGAGGAGGGAATTACAGAGATAGGGTTGGGAGTTGTCGCTGGAGGAGGTTAAAAGAATAGGGTTGTGTGTAATAGGTGGTGCAGGTTACATTGATAGAGAGGGGTGTCGATGGAGGAGACGACAGAGATAGCGAGAAGTGCAGTATCTGGTGCAGGATACAAAGATAGGGAACAGTGTAGCAGCTGGAGGAGCCTACAGAGATAGGAAGGGCTGTCTTAGCTGGAGGTGGTTACAGAGACAGCGAGGGGTAGAGCAGCTGAAGGAGATTTGAGATGGAGAGAAGTGTAGCGGCGGGAGAACGTTACGGAGTTAGAGCAAGGTGTAGGGGCTGGAGGAGGCAGCAAAGATCGGGAGAAGTGAAGAAGCTGGAGGAGGTTTCAGAGAAAGGTGAGTGTAGATACTGGAGCAAATTACATTCGTCGGTATTTTGATGACGTTTTTGGAGATGTGGAGCGTCACTTAGATATAGATGGACGTAGCGGCTTGAGATAATGACATGGACAGATATAGATGGACAGGTGGACAGCTTCAAAACGGAATTGTACGGTGACATCGTGAAGAAAAAAATGTCAATTTCTCTGGAATACGGACTTCGACATTTTTTCTGCAGTCCTGCATTGGCAGGAACATAAAACGTGACACTGTGTAGTGTTTAATTGCAAGAGCCATAGTGTCAGTGTCAAACAGCACAGCAGACGCCCTTCGATTGACAGTAACAATTTTTTTCAAACAGCTCCGTCGGTCCTGCAAACTGCTCCTCCCTAACATCTGGGAGCTGTGGTCAGTGTTGGCAGTTATACAGCCTACTCAAGCAACAATGTGACACAATGAATCCTCGTCGTGTCAGATGAAACACTGAAAAAGAAACCGCTTGCTGTCTCCACCCCTTCAGACCCATGGCGTCAGACCAAACACTGATACGGGAGCCTCCTGCTGTTCCCCTCCCTCTTCCTCATGTTGTCACATGAATCACTAACATAGAAACCTCGTGCAGACTCCCCTCCCTCAACCTCATTGCATCAGATCAAACACCGACACGGAAACATCCTGCGAACTCCTCTTACTCAACCTCATGATGTCAGATGAAATATTGATACGGACCCCTCCTGCTGACTCCCCACCTCAGCTGATAGATCACTGACCCTTCGCATTGAACAAAGCTTGGAGGGAGTAATAAGAGGCAAAACTGGAGACTTTCTATTGGATGCATCAATTCAAAACGACCAGTAAAAAGCGGTCAGCAGCAGCATTGCCGATCGAGATGGTCGGGTACAAAACGTCATAGCTGCGAGACTGGATCTGCACCAGGTGGGGAGGGAACAACTAAAAGAGAAACATTACTGATCTGATCTTCACACATCTACCGGCTGCAGACACATTGATCTGTGACTATATTGTCAACAGTGAATAACGCATACAGTATTTTTCGAGACAAATGTCCACTTTTCCTTTTTCAGTACCCTCTATATGTGTGTGTGTGTGTGTGTGTGAGAGAGAGAGAGAGAGAGAGAGAGAGAGAGAGAGAGAGAGAGAGAGAGAGAGAGAGAGAGAGAGAGAGACCATCACTGTGTTGAATGGGACAGAATTCGAATAGAGCTGGTAACTCAGCACTGGACAGTAGAGCTGAGTCAGACATTTCCAACGGCAGCAAAATTGTAGTCCAACAGAATTGTCATTACCATTTCCTGCCTTAGGCTCCACCTTACCCTGACCATCAAGCCAGGGGTAAACAATGTGGAATACAGGAGGGCTTGTTAAGAGCAGAACCAGGTACACCTCAAAATGAGGTGAAGTTACCAAACAGGGTCACTTACTCACCGAACACTATAAGCTGCAAGTAATTGACACAGCTAACCAATGAATCCGACTGACTTTCTGAAATTCTGTGACATACAGTCTGGGCGAGTAGTGGTAGATTATCAAACAACTTACTAGAGAAGGATGGACCTCAAATATCAATGGTAGAAGAGCCCAGGAACACAATGGAAAATATAAGGCTGAAACATTCACAGCAATGTTCAGGCAGAAGTGTCAATGCAATGTTCTGTTTTAGTCTCCTCAATGTGTCAGTCTTCAGCTATTATGCTTCATGTTGTATGATATCCAAAAGCGGCTGGAGAATGCGAGGGCGTGGGCCTTGATAACATTCCATTCAAGCTGTTCCTACTGGGCTACAGCACCTGCATCTACTTGACAATGTGGAAACTGTCCGGGTGTGTCCTGTACGCACACAGACAAAATATCAGGTAATCAATGGCTGCCACATTGGTCTCATTCCTATCATTAATAAAGTGATGAACAATGACATCTACAGCGGGATCAAGCAGCACTTCCTCAGCACCAACCTGCTCAGTGATGATCAGTTTGGGCTCTGCCAGAGCCACTTTGGTTTAATGATGGACAACAAGAAAACACACAACTGAACTCGAGTGGTGATCGAGAGTGACTGTACTTAACATCATCATGACTGCATGTGACCAAGTACTGGATCAAATATTAATAGCAAAACTGGAGCAAATGGAAATCAGGTAATCCTCTGCTCTTGTTGAAGATATACCTGGTCTCTACACCGTAAAGTCACAATTGCTGAACTTTGCCAATGATGGGACAATGTTCAACACCATTCGTGATTACTGAGATATGCGCACTCTGCATACGTGTGCTTCAAAGTTACAAGTAACACTTTCATGACGCAAATACCTGACAAGGATCACCTCTAACAATATATAGTTGGACCAAAATCTACAACATTCAATGCCACGATCACCACCCAACTCACAAACTACCAATAACCTAGGGATTACCGTCAAACAGAACTGGACTGCCCATACAGATTCATGACCCATTCCTGTGAATGGCTGATGTCTGAAACGTCGACTTTCCTGTGCCTCGGATGCTGCCTGACATGCGGTGTTTTTTCAACGCCACATCTTTCAACCCATACAAATTCATTGGAGACAAAAGTATTTCAGGGACTGTGAATCCTGCAGAAATAACTAACCTCATGAATTCTGAATGTCTGTCCACCATCTATAAGATGCATTTTGAACATGTATAGAACAAAAAAAAAATCCACTGACACTCAGCTGTGTCAAATTTAGCAAGGCTCGTTACGAAGGACTACTAAAACTTGGACTTTAAGAAGAACAAGTGCCACAAACACATGGGAATATCACCATGTTGACATTCCATTCCAAGCCACCTTTCTTCCTGATTTAGGAATATATTGATATTCCTACACTGACACTTTTCCAAGTTCCCTTTCTAATGGCATTTTACATCCACCTACAGCACATGGACTGGAGTAGTTAAATAAGGCAGCTCAACAAAACATTCTCAAGGACAATAAGTTATAAAGAATGTGAACTGGGTCAATCAGATTCGTAAATCAATTAGAATGAAATATAACATCTGATCATGCCCAATACAAAACGCTGATGGGTTTTGTGAGTGCAAGCAGTTTGGGTCTAGTCCATAGCTTGTTTGTTGTGAACAGCTGATGGAATGCTGTGGTTCTGTTCGCCGAGCTGGAAGTTTTAGTTGCAAACGTTTCGTCCCCTGTCTAGGCGACATCATCCGTGCTTGGGAGCCTCCTGCGAAGCGCTTCTTTGATGTTTCCTCCGGTGTTTATAGTGGTCTGTCCCTGCCGCTTCCGGTTGTCAGTTTCAGCTGTCCGCTGTAGTGGTTGGTATATTGAGTCCAGGTCGATGTGTTTGTTGATGGAGTTTGTCATACCTAGAGGCATGGCATTCATCGATAAAATCCATCAACAAACACATCGACCTGGACCCAATATATCAACCACTACAGCGGACAGCTGAAACTGACAACCGGAAGCGGCAGGGACAGACCACTATAAACACCGGAGGAAACATCAAAGAAGCACTTCGCAGGAGGCTCCCAAGCACTGATTATGTCGCCTAGCCAGGGGACAAAACGTTTGCAACAAAAACTTCCAGCTCGGCAGCAGTACCACAGCAACGAGTACCCAAGCTACAAATCTTCGCACAAACTTTGAGCTGATGGAATATACTGTTGGAAACAGTCTTTCAGAATCACGGTCTACATACCTAGCATCACACCGACACTGACATTCACATTACCACTTTTCTGAGCTGGAGATAGACAAAAGCAATTGAAATTGTACTCATAACTAAATGCGACATGCTTACACACACAGCAATAATGATGTCATGAAAATTATTAGATGTGAATATTCGGAGGGAGAGAGTGAGGGTTGCAAATTCTGGATATCAGAGTTAAAACTGCTGGTGCTGAAATAGCAGAGCCGGTCAGGCAGAATCTGACGAGCAGAAGAATCGATTATTAACACACAATATTACTTCATGTAAAAAGAATTGTATATTTTCAAAGACCTTTCACTTAATAATAACTTGTCCTTGGATGGGGTAAGGAGACTTATCATTTCAATTCTCCTTACTGTGATTTGAGCCCTACTTTCATCGTATTGTTTTTGTAAATGTGAACTGAATAAATGGGTGGATTTTATGCTTTTTGGACAATCGAAATGTGGGTGTTATCAAAGGATGTTGGACCTTCAGTAAAGATACTTTGCTGCTCCTGGCTCGATCAATGCTGAAAACGTTTCCGTCGAAATTTCCAGCTGGATTTACACACATGGATGTTGGGCCGGGATCGTGCTGACAATCAATGTAGCTGCCCAATTTTGTTTGATACTGACGTTGTGGAGCTGACATGCACTGGATATGGGAGATGAGGGTTCCGATGTAAGGCGCCATGTGTTGCAGGAGTCCATCACCTTTAAAACACCGTAATTCGGGATCGGGTCCAAGGTACAGAATTACAAAGTTTAGGTGACACACCAGAAGAGAGAAACTTGGATGACGTTCTTGTTGTCCATTGATTTTGAAACATGTTGAACTGCGTTTCGATCAACACAGAGCTCTGTGCTCTGGCATTGACCAGTCTGCCCCATACATTCCCAGTTGTTCAGGTATATCTGTAACTGGTCTGTTTTGAAGGATTGTGTGAATAACTGGTCAGTTCCCGTTTGGAAGGTCTGTGGACAGATTTTGGGGCTGACCAGTATTTTGAACGTAGTGATGAGGCCAAGTAGCACTGAGTCTGAATCTGCCAGCTGCAGCTGCACCTTTCAATTTAATATATTGGTAAGTGTGGTCACTGCACAGTCCTTATGGGGAGGAAGGTCCAAGACCCACCACCAACATATGTAGAAACCCGTGTGATGAATGGGACAGACTGTAGGCAGATCGAGTAACTAACGAAGAGGGGGCCCTATGGTGCAGAGGGCCATCGCCCGCTGCAGAATCATACTCAGAATAACTCAAACAGTCTACAAGCTATCGGCCCAGCATACCTCCCACACCATAGTAACCATCAAGCGAGGGATCCACCCTGAATCAATGAAGGGTGCAGAAGTAACAGGTGGGACTCGCACCATCCAGATCTTGACGTGAGTGGACAAATAGGAGGAGTTCTTATTGTCTTCAGCTATAAAAAATACGAATTGCATGCGAAACAGCATCAGCAATAAGTGATGAACAGGGCTCAGTGATCGTTCAAACAGTGTTTGAGATTGAACTCTGTAGTTCTGCTGCATGTGGACATAAATGATAGTGGAAAATGAAAGAGACTGTTGGAGGTAGAGGCTCCTCTCCAACAATGAAATCCCAAGTTATGCGATAGCGCAGCACATCATGGGAAAAAAAGAAATAGAACTGCTGCATTTGTAACAATCTTTAGCCAGAAGGGCTGAGCAGATGATTCATTCCGGCCTCTTCCTGTCGACCCCAGCAGCAGAAACCCCAATTTTCAGACAATGAGATTCACTCCACACAATGTCAAAGAAAAAGGACTGGAGACACTGGAAGCTGTGATTTAACTCCAGAGATTCACAAATCTTCAACCAGGCTGTTCCATTCCAGGCGGAAAACTGGCATCTCCAAACAATGTGATAAATGGCCCAAGTTTGTCCTGTAAACAAAAAGCAGACCACTTGCATTGCAGCCAGTCACTGAGCCATGGGTGTACGGTCTACCATGTAAATGTAAAGAAAGGTGCCAGCAATTATGTGATAAATCAGCAATAACGTGTTCAGTGGCATTCCGTTCGTGCTCCATTCGGCTCACTCAAACCCTGACACTATTTAAACATTAGTTCAAAAGGATGAAATTCCAAAGGAGCAGTGAATGCTACCCGTAACATCGTGACATCATATACCAGTGTGTGACAATATAAATCTGAGGAAAATTACACTTAGTTGGAAACGGGGAAAGTCATCCCCTGTTTGGAATTATTAACAGCAAAAAATTAATATTTTCAGTGTCTCTCATTCAAACTCCAGGACAGCTCTGCAGGCATTCCTCAGGAAAGAGGCTGTTCGAGTCTCAAACATTTCCAGCTGCTGCAATGACCCTCTCTCCATCCGAAAGTCAGAAGTGGGAATGTTCATTGATTACACCATTCCACAGATACTGAAATTGTCCATGTGTCACAAGTCCTGGAAAATATCCAGCTTTAATCTCATAGATGACAAATAGTATTCAGAGAATACAATTGAGAGACAAATTCATAAATAACGAATCAAACTGTCCTTCCTTGATATTCAATTTGGTGCTTATTCGCATCCTGGGTTATATCACTGAAGTTTCTTTCAAGAGCGTGTCAGAGGCTCTGAATTCTGCAATGTGTAACTCACCTGCTGATACCCGAAAGTCTGTCCTCAAAGCCGATGAGGATTACATCCCAGGAATAACACAGGACAAAACCTGTCCATTCGATTGCTTTCACTTCCACAAACATCGATTCTCTCCACCACTGATGCTCAGTACTTCAAGTACTGCAGTGACTTCAAGATGAACTGTACTTAGGCTTATTATACAGCACCGTATAAACCCTCGGTCTACAAGGACAAAGGCAGCAGGTCCAAGGGAAAATCACCCTTCTGCATGTTCCCACTTTCTTAGGGTCAGATGTGATGAAGTTGGCTCATGATGTAACTATTCCCATATCCTCAGATTACGAAATCACTCCAGGTGCAACAAGACTTGGCCAAAAGCCAGGCTTGGGGTGGCAAATTGGAAGTAACATTTGAGCAAAACAAATATTAGATAATAATTATTCTAAATCATGTGACCATCGCCATTTGATATCCAACCACAGTCACTTCGCTGAATCGATTAGCATGAACATTCTCAGGTT
The DNA here is from genome assembly GCF_037043375.1 of Chiloscyllium plagiosum. Lineage (NCBI taxonomy): Eukaryota > Metazoa > Chordata > Chondrichthyes > Orectolobiformes > Hemiscylliidae > Chiloscyllium > Chiloscyllium plagiosum. The sequence goes on along the minus strand of NW_028270167.1, from coordinate 103,433,663 downwards.
AATCCAAGATCACATAGCTGATCTGGTTAGAATATCAGATCGGAAGTTAGGAAGCCTGCAGTGAGTAACTTTTCTTCTGTCTTAGGAAAGCCTGCCCACTATCTCTGAGTCTCAAGTCAGGAATATGATTGAAGGCTTTCCATTTACCTGAATGAGGGCAGCTCCAGTAATAATCCAACATCTTGACACAGTTTGAGAATTAGCAGCCCAGTTAATCGTCTCGAATCCACAATCACTCCCTCTGTCCACCATCCACACTCAGAATCTGCTGTGAATACCATGGTACTCTTTCAACAGTATCTGCCATTCATTGTCACTGCTATCTGGAAAGAAAAGCATTTTGGGAAATTAGATCATATTTCAGTTGATCCTCACCTAAATATTGAAGGGACAAAGCCAGACTAAGAGCTGGAGTATTAGTATGATCCAGTCTCATTTTATTAAGCTGAGAACAAACGTCATCCAGCTGAACAGGAAACAATAACAATTATATAAATCTGAATCAGAGCTGTGGCAGGTATTCTGATCGGAGATTAATGTGGCTCTGCGAAAGCGTGTCCCTTCAAGGCAAAAGTGTCAGGTTGCAAAATCCAGACATTCCTCGAAGTCTACAATCATTCAGGCACAAAATGTACGCTAATAGCTGTCAGTGGTATGAGGAGGGGTGAGATCCGAAAATAAATTATGAAGGCAACAGTATTTGTGAAAGTATACTGGCCAGAGATATCAAGCGATATTTAGCAGTTTCTTTTCATTACAGTAAATCAAAATACGTAAAGGAAGGAACGTCAAAGGCAAACGATGGAAATCATATTTCGATGCAGTAGGTTTGTAGAGTTTCTGAATTTGAATTGAAGCTTAAAGTAACATAGTAATGTAGACTATAGTGATGAATCTGGCAGACATGCCAGAGAAGCCCATCAGACACTTTTCGATGTTACGGCATTTAGGAATTTAGGATCTCATCATCGGGACAGGATGGGACGACAACATATGGGAACCTGTGGGGACAAGAAGTATTACTAACTGAGTCAAAAAAGGAAAGAGGCACATCTGAGAGTTTTTAACTCAAGACATTTGGAGGCCTCGATAAACATGAAAATCAAGGGGAAAGAAAGATTATGAAAAGGAATTAGCAGAGCTAAAAGTCACCATTAAATTTCTTTGGAGAAAAGAAAATCCCAAACTTGTTTATCAAGTTTAAAAGGATAGCTAGGTAAAGAGTAGGTCACTCAAGGACAAAGGACGGAATTAATGCGTGGAGCTGGAGGAAGTGGGTGACGTCCTTAATGAATACATTGTATCGGTATTCAAAAAGGAGATGGATATGTTGGATAGTAAGTCTAGTGAAGAATATATTGATATTTTATAGCATTTCAATGTTTATAAGTGGTGGACGTGCAGTGTGATTTGAAAAGCAATTGGATTGGCAAGTCCCCAGGACATGTGGGGATCCATCCCAGATTACTGAGTGAAGAGAAGGAGCGAAATGCTGTGCTCTTGTGCACATTCTTTTTATGTTGTTCCGTCGCAGGAGAGCTCCCAGAGAACTGGAGAACAGCTGATGGTTATTTCCTATGTTGAAAAGTGCAACACGGACAATTCAAGAAATTTCAGCTCGGTGATACTTATGACACGTCGTAGGGAAATTAATGGCGATTCTGAGAGTTGGGAATGACTTACATAATGAAAACTATGGACTTGTTAACGAAATGCAACACGGCTTTGTGTGGGGAAGATATTGTCTCACAAACTTGATTGAATATTTTGCAAAAGTGGCAGATGTGATTGATAATGGCATGGGGAATCTTGGTGGTCATACAGAACTTTGATATGGTTCCTTACAGCAGGGTAATTCAGAACTTGAAGTCAAATGGGGTCAGCGGTCAGTCGGTAAGATGGATACAGAACTGTTGGTCATAGAAGAAAGAGGAGTAGTGGAAGGGTGTTTTTGTGACTCGAAACCTGTGAATAGATTGGGCAAGTTGAGGATGGTGAGGTTGATTGGCACAGAATGCAGCAGGTTATATGTTGGCTCTAGACTTTGGTGGAGAGAAAGTATATTTAATTTAATCTGGGCAATTGCGAGGCGACACAATTTAAATGGACTGCTGTAGAGAGAAGTATCCAGTAAATGGAAGAACTCTACGTTGCTTCAACATCCGAAGGCATCTAAGCATACAGTTCCTCAGTTCGCTGGAAGTACCAACAGATAAGTAGTGTGGTCAAGAATGCCTATCACATGCTTGCGTACATCAATGAGAGCTAGAATATACAGTTTAGCATGTCACAGAGCAGCTGGATAGAACTTTGTTTAGTGCACATTTAGAATATTGATTTCTGTACTGGTTGCCAGATCAGCAAAATGTTGTCGAGGTGTTGGAGAGGGTTTGTAATACTTACACGAGGATTTTGTCTGGTTTATTGCATATTAGTTCTGAGGAGAAATTGGACAAATTTGATTTGTTTTCAATAGGATATCAGTGGCGAATGAACTATTTGACAGAGAATAAACAAAATTTTAAATGCATGGATAGTTGGAGAATTTCTCCCAAGGTGGATATATTAATTACTCGGTGTCATAGGTTTTACCTAAAAGGAGGAAAGTCTGAAGGGAATATGAGAAGCACGATTTTCTTTTCTGTTCCAGAACATGAAAGTGCATGGAATGAGATCATCGAAGAAGAAACAAAAACAACGTTTCAGAAATATCTTTACAGATGTATGAGTAGGCAGGGAATAAAATGATATCGTAAATTTTATACCTTTCGACAGGCAGCATGTGTCCGTGCGGGATTGCTGGGCTGAAGGGCCTGTTTCTGTGCTGTACTGTTCGTTAAGGCAAGATATCAGCATGATGAAGGCCAATTGCTGACTGATTGATTACAAGTATCGACAGCCACATTGCTTTAGATCTCTCCTCATCCTTTTGCAGTTTTGTATCCTCCTTCTCACTGTGGGGTGTACTCAGTGTGGACAATTTGACATGAAAGGCAGAGCTGATAACTGGTGACTTTATCTCCTTGCTCGCTCGTGCAGACTTCTATGTTGGAAACAGACGTCTCTGGGAACACCACAAAGACAGAGGCTGCATGCACTCCGCACCAAACAAAGCGAGTATATGTCAAATAATAATCTCACCATGACATCGCAGCACATATCCAAAACACTGAAAGCATGCTTCTGCACATCAGTGCTGCACTGACAAGTCTCACTGCAATGCTGCTGCAAGGACACTGTGCTGTGGGACACTAACCCAGCACGAGGACTGCACCTCTGGCTGCTCCCTGTGTGTTCACACTTGCTCACTTTGAGCTGATCTGAATGCTGACAGAATTCTTATTTTGCTTGATCCTGCTTTTAGCTGTGTTTACCATCAGCCAGCCAACCAGGTGGACACTACTGCCATGTTTTCTTTTTGTTTAGCACAGACAGAAAAAAAAAAAAACAGGATACTTGATGTCATTCTTCACTGTCTGTCAAGGTACCCAGTGAGTGAGGGGGAGTCAGAGATACCAATCTGGGAGATTGGAAACAGTCAGATGGCGTTCGTAGTTGCTTGGTCAGGATCCTTCCCCTGTTCGGGGGTGGCTCCTTCTGTAATGTTGGGTGGCTCCTTCTCTAATGTGAGAATTACCAGGAGTATTAGGGGGATAGAAGTTGTTGATACAGCTATTAGTGCTGGTGCAGTGGAAGGAAAGGTGGCGAGGTGTCCTAAGTGAGGGAATAGGCAGCACAGACACCAGTAGGAGTTGGAGAGAGGGCAGAGAAGAGGTTAGACGGAGACCAAGAGAGCTGCTGCATTCAGAGACAAGTGGAAGAACATGAGCTATAATGGCAGGTGGGTGCAGTTTGGGAGATAGATTGAAGGCGAGGTCACAAATTGCAGATGGTGGCACTTACCCTGGTGGAGTGGAGAAGGTCACTGACTGCCATCCGGCACTACTGGGCATTCACTCACGAGGCTGGCACGTCATTGATCCAGCGTTCAATCGCAGACAAAACTGATAGGGTTTGATATCATGCCCTCCACTGTCAGTCCTGACGAAGACAATGCTCCTCTTCTGCACCAGGCCATCCACCAGAACCTCAAAGTGGGACGCCAAATTTAACCCCTCTGTCATGTCCAGGGTAATTTCAGATTGACAATCTAAGAGTGCTATGACGTTTTAACGGTGCTACCTATTACAGGGAAATCAATTCATTTTCGATTATCCAGGCACTGACAGTTGTCATGAAAAAGAGAACAATCATTGCGCTTGTGTCAGATGAGAGGAAGACCACGCGGGCTGAGAAGGTAGGCAATGTTGTAGATTGCTGATGATGTAATGACAAAATTATAATTGTGGAGAGAAACCCTCCATGAAACTCAAATAAAAGGAGAATTGATCAAATCATAAAATGATTTAGGCCTCTGTCTGTCTGTAACAAAATAGGGAGATGTGAAATATTGGGAGTTACAAACTTATGTAGGGGGTAGTTAGAAAAAAGATTCACATCTTTAATAGGTGCTAACATAACGCTCCACGCTGTTAAAAGATGCCTGAGAAATTTCCTCCGCCTGATACTGGCCATCCTTATCCAATACTTACTGGATACAGGGATGGTACCCAAGGACTGAGGAATGGTTAACACCGTGACAATATTTAATGTCGAGCATGGGACTGACTGAATATGTCGAGGCTGGAACTCTGAGGCGCAGGAAAAACGGTCACTGAGGAAGTTCCAGGGACTCCAGAATATTCGACCTGGATTTGTTCAAGGAAGATGGTGCATAATTAATCTGACTCTGTCGGTTCACAGTAGACATGTCACTCGGTGTGTCGTACTTGGATTTGACAAAAGATCACATGACAGACTGTCTAAAAAGAGAAATGATCGGTTTCAGGTCAAGGGAGCAACAGCCCAGAGAGGTGAATGACAAGACATTTCACGACATCAACAATAAAGAGGAATGTACAATAAACGAGAGTACATTCAGTGTCAGCAGATCCCTGAAAGTAGTTGGAGGCATCAATCATCTCGTTAAGGCAGCAAATGGTATTATTTCCTTGATCAGCCAAACATACGATTCTGGTCTGCTTCCTACCAAAATGATGTTGTGAAAATTGAAAGGGTTCAGAAAAGATATGCAAGATAGTTTAGAGAGTTGGAGTATTCGTGGCTTAAGGAAGGTTGAATAGGCTGCGAATGTGTTCCGTGGATCGTTGGGGACTGAGCGGTGACCTTAGAGAGGTTTTTAAAATCATGAGGGGCTCAGATAGAGTAAAGAGACAAAGGGCATATTTTTTCACACAGAGGTGATGCGTGTATGGAATAAGTTGCCAAGGTAAGTCGTGTAGACTGGTACAATGACACAATTTCAACATCCACATCGCAATGTGAATAGGAAAGTTTTGGACGGTTATTGATCCAATGCTGACATGCGGGATGAGATTAGGCTGAGACATGTGGTCGGTGTGGAGGAGTTGGACTAAAGAGTCCCCTTTCGTGCTGTTCATCTCCATGACGCAATGACGTTATGAGAGCCGGAACGTATGCTGGGACGGATAAATAATGAGGTCAGTAACAGCTTGTGTACTGTGTGCAGTTCTGTCCACCCCATCATATGGAAATATGGAATTGGACTGCAGAGTGTGCAGACGAGGGTCGTTACACTGTGAATGTGAAAGTTCATTTCTGTGGAAAGATTGGAACGGAGAATGCTGAGAGCAGACTTGATTCAGGTGCACATATTATCAGTGACCTGGTAGAGAGTTATAGAACATCATGGTCCTTTGTAGAGAGCAGTTACCAGCAATTGATATTTAATGATTAAATGCGAGAGAAAGTTTGAGGAAAGATGTTATTTCATCCAAGGTATGGTAGGGATTTGGAAGTCACACATGGAAGCGGAGTAGAGGCAGAAACTCTCAAAATTTTATTTTAAAAGTACTGCCGAGATCTGTACCTGAAGTCCTATCGTCTCCAGGATTTCAGAACAACGGCTTTGCAAAAAAAAGTAGCGTTTTTTTTACCAACGCAGACAAAGTGCAGAGTGATCTCATTTATGTTGCGTTATTTTATGAAGTTTTCAAAGGTTACCAATACCTGATGCCATCAATATGCAGGGGTGAGGGGAGAGGGCATAAAGTAGCCATGTGTAAAGTTATTTGTAAAGCAATAACACTTATCCCATACTTTTATACACAATGCTACTTTAGCGTGTTCGCCTATTAATCTTTCATGTCTAAATGGTGAAAACTCTTGAATCCCCAGTTCTCAGTATTGGTCACACTGCATGGACATCTCCAGAATAACAGCTACATCTAAACTGGTTCGTAATATTTAAAGTTATCATTTCGTTTTCTTTTTGAAAAGTTAGAAAGCAATTCAGGGATGACACCTGGAGACCAGGATGGCTGTAGGGCACAAAAGACGTTACAGAGATAGGAAGGTGTGTGAACGCTGGGTACATTCCAGGGACATATATTGTTCTAGGGGCTGCAAGAGATTATAAAGACAAGGATAGTTATAGTTTTTGTTTGAAGTAAAAAACGGAACTGGACCAGCCAGATCAATATTTTGCGTACACGAGGATTATGGAGAGAAATCCTCCATGAAATCTGACGAAAATTATACTTTGCCAATTTATGACATGACTTAGCTGTTTGCTTGTCTCCACTAGAAAGGGGCATGACAATCATGTACATGAGGCCAATAAATTTAGCCGACGCTGTGAAAAGGGAAGCGAAATATCCATCTGCACAGCTTATGGTCAATGTTGTGCCTTCCATTCTTAGCAGCCGATACGACTATTTCTTTGCATTTTCAGTTGTAGCATCTCAGGAAGTGATTACTTATTCTGATCTGCCGCTCTGTTGAGTTGACCGTTGGTTAAGTAATGACATCTGGGAGTTTTTGTTGTGGCGAGTAATTTCTGTTGTAATTGTTTCAGTTCAGAATCACATCGAAACCTAATTACAGAATAGGAAATTACATTCAGAACTGAACAAGCCACAACTCTTTATACTTACCCACACCTATTCTGGAAAGCGTGTCTCACAATGAGAACAGAATGATCCCAAATTCCGTCTCTTGTCTGAATGTCACCGATATTGAAACTGAGCTCCAATGTTCGATCATAAAGACTAAACACTTTCTCATCAGCCTGTGCAGAATCAGCCCCTGGTACCTATTACAGTTCCACAGTCAGAACAGACGGATTCAAGACTCAACAATGTGCCTTCGCATTTGCAGCTCTTTAGCATTTTTCTTGAAACTGACAGCCAAAAGGTGAATTTCAGATTCGTCCCTCTGTGACTTCAAATTGCCAATCTCTATAACATGTTTTTATATTCGATAACTCTTCCTTCCTCTGTACATTCTATAACCTCTACAAACATTCATGCATTTACAGCATCCTCCAAACCTGCAGAGCGCCCGTTTCAAATACCCCTTGATCCTGTGGGAGAATCTCACAGGTGTACAGGCAGATTGTTTTTTTTGGAAGCGGTTAGAGCTAGCAAGGCACGTCTGGGTGGAGGATGTTGAGACAGTGGCCTTGCAGAAAACAGAAAGGAAAGCTTACATTGGTGCTGCAGGAAATTAATAGGAGGAGGTTCTGCTGAAAAGGATGTGACTTTTCTTGCAGAATCTAACAGAGGGTTGAAGCAGCTGCTGGAGGTTTCAGAGACTGGGAGATTTGAAGGGGCACATGAATGTTCGAGATACCTGGAAGAGATTACAAAGTTAGGGATTGCTGGAAATGTTTCCACAGATCAGGAAGGATTATGTACATGGGGTTTGCAGAGATGGGGATCTGTATCGGGACAGCAGGTGCTTACAGAATCGGGAGAGCTGTCTGGACAAGCTACTGTGTTCTGCAACCTTTCCTATGCTGGAGACATATTAGAACCGCTGATTTCGACATCCATGCATGGCAGTGATCAGCACAAATTCTCAAATGCGATAACAATTCCAGTTCGAGTATAGAGATTGACGCGAAGGTGTGGTCTGCACAACTCTCTACAATTATTAATCATGTACAGATTGCGAAAATCATTTGGACGGTATACTAGCTTCTATTCAGCGCTCGTTGCTCAACAACTATCTCACCTTGTTTCTGAAAACTGGGCTGTTTCTGTGAGTTTGAAAAGTATGGCGCCAGAAAAGCACAGCGGGTCAGGCAGCATCCAAGGACGAGTCGAATCAATATTTCGAATATTATCCCTTCATCAGGAATATGTGTTGTGGGGGAATGATTGTGCTTGAAAGATAAAGATGAACAGGAGTTTGGGTGTGGTTCTGGGGAAAGGGAGCTGGGTAGTCAGTAGTAGACGCTAGCGCGGGGAGATGGTGATAGGTCAGAGAGCATCATTGTGCAGATAGTTGGTATTAAAATAGACAGATATGTCATTTCAAGAGCACACTGCCGAGTTATAGGATTGGATCTGGGTTGAGGTCGGGGGAGAGCAAATTCGACGTTGACGCTATGTTGTTGTAGGCTACCATGGTGTAAGATGAGGCCCACTTCATTCAACATGCATGTGAGGCATATAGAGAGATTGAGAACGTGGGTGTGCCTGTGTGTGTGTGCCTGTGATTGTGCGTGCGTGCTTGATAGAGTGTGTTTGTGTGCACGATGGAGTACTGGCCTATGTGGAGGTGTGCACATGGGTGCGACCCTTGGGGCTGACTGTGTCTTTGCATGAGAGAGAGTGCGGGTCGGAAAGAGCGTCTGTATGTCTGTGTGTGATCGTGTATGTAAGACAGTGAGTTTATGTGTGCTTCCGTGAGTGTGTGTATGAGAGAGAATATAGTGTGGTATGGCCACATGTTTGCGACATGAACTCAAGGTCCCGGTTTAGGCTTGGATTTGTCGGTGCAGGAATTCCAGGAATGGCATGACCTTGGCGGAGGGGGTGTTGAAGTGGTCGGCCACAGGGTGGCTGGATTCTTTCATGCGAGTGTCTCAGAGATGTTCCCTGAACTGTTCTGCGAGCTGGAATCCTGTCTCCCCAGTGAACAGGCAAAGTTAAAAATCACATGACACAATGTTATAGTCCAACTGATTGAGTTGCAAGCACAAGCTTTCAGAGCGATGCTTCAAGTGGAGTAGGATCATTAAACATAGAATTTATAGGAAAATATATTAATGTCATTCACGGATGCAACATATTGAAACAACCTACATTGTTGTTACATCTTTCACCTTTCAACAAGTTTTGCAGGTGTCCATTTATTAATATGTAATTTCCAAATATTCATTAAACTCACATTCCAGAGTTAACTTAAGGTTTAGCGTGAAAAGGTGACATTTTAGCTCAGACAACGCATTAAAGGTTTGATGTTAGAGTCTGTAGGTATTCCAGACTTTAGCCAGTCTGGTTCTGATTACAAGCAAGGAATTTACAAAATGTTGCTTGGATTACCAAAATTATTTCGTTGCCTACAGATTGTGTGTTTCATGAACAAAATCGAAAGAACCTGCAATGCAGTTCTGCAAATGCAAACTTACCCCTGGACATGTGTATGTGTGTGTGTGTGTGTGTCTGTGTGTCTGTGTCTTGTGCATCTGTGTGTGTGTGCTTGTGTACGTTCGCGTGTGAAGTATGGCAAAAGAGTGAGAGCATGAGTTTGTGTGTAAGTGTGTGTGTGTGTGCATGTGTGTTTGTGTTGGTGTGCGACAATGCACACATCCATGTGGGAGTGGAGTGTGTGTGAGTATGTAAGAGAGTGTGTTTCCGGGTGCTTGTGTGAGTGTGTATATTTGAAGGAGAATGTACAGTGCAGTGGGGTCACCTGTAGTGAGACATGAACACAAGGTCCCGATTGAAGCCGATCTCATGCCTACTGAACTTATCTATCAGCCTCTGCTTGGTGAATCTGCATTGTTGCCTGTCTCGAAGTCCGCCTTTGAGGATGATCACCCGAAGAACCGAGGCCGAATGTCCATAATTGTTGAAGTGTTCACCAACTGGGAGTGAACAGCTCTAGTTCTTTGCAGCCTGCAACACCTTATCCATGAGCATGAGCACCTCGTCAACACTTTCCTACGCCTTCACCCATCACCTTTAAACAACAGCTAAACTTTCACCATACGATTGTCTGTAATTCCCCAACACTCAAGACAAAGTCGGACACACAACCCTGCCATAGCAGCCAATGAAAGACGTGTAGGAGTGTCGAGATGGATCCGAATATTATACGTGGGGCGCCACCCATCATGGATCCAGCAGGTACTCATTTGACTCGGACAACGTTTGTCTATCCAGATCCAATCCTCCAACTTTGCACTGCATTCTTGAGCTTTCTGACCTGCCATTTTCCTTCCTATCTATCCGGTCCATCCTCCCCGCCAACCTACCGTTCAACCTCACCCCGCCCCCACGATATTTCTAATGAATGACGTATTCCCAATACGTTGACTTTCCTGCACATTGGACGTTGCCTGACCGTGTGTGCTTTTCTAGCGCCATTTCCCAATTCTGATTCTCCAGCATCTGCAGCTATCACCTTCTGCTGTTTATGAGAGGTGGTTGGCGAATGTGACATATCTAACCACCTTAGCTGATGTGGTAATGTCTTTTTTTCACATTCTCATTCTCACAATTGGAACTCCAAAAATTGCCTTCTCCACGTCGTACAATTCCAGTATCTATCCCAAATGTCAGCTACTTGTTTTCCATTAAGTAATTGTTCAGTTTTAACATTCTGTATTTTTCTCTTGACCTCGGTATGGCTCACTCTGGAACATCGGGTTCCACTTTTAAGAATCTCAGATGTTGTCTAAATGCATGGCTCACGCTTTCTCTCGCTTCCCAGCGTCGTGTGCGGTCGTGAATGTTAAATAGCTGGTTTCAGAAGCTTTGAGGCACATCTTTGTGCCGTGTTCCAATCCTGTCCACTGAAATTCTGTTGACGTCACTTGCTCTGCTGATCATGTGCTCTGTCACGTGAGGCATCACTCGATGATTGTTTATTTAGGTGAGGATTAGATCCTGTAGTCGAGTGGTGTTTGACTTAATTCTGGTATTTGAAAGTTTGTAGAGATACTGGGGATGGTTTCCTGGAGTTTGGGGTTTCAGGTGATTATAGTTACAACATCCGTGTCAGTGATATGACCAACAAATGGAGCAGTGGCTGCAGAGAGTGAAACCACTGTTGACCGGAATGAGGAGAGATATGATTTTTCATCAATGTTGTAACAAGACTGAATAACGTGTTCTTTAACCTATTCATTTTCTTCTGTTTGCAACAAACCAATTCTCGTTCTATCCCAGTACGTCACATTCATTGGGAATATGATTTCTCTCCGAGTTCGTGGGTATTATGTTCCTGGAGGCTCACGGGTCTCCAGATTTTCGTGGTCACCAAGCTGGAACATTTAACTGACGCCCTCCTGTTCCTGTGTACCAGGTTAATGAACTGAATGTCCTCCTCTTGCTCCTGAGCAATAGCATCGAATAGCTGTATCGTCTCCTGATGTTCATCAGGAATGGTACTGAGGGACTCTATTGCTCGTCACATTACCTATAGCCTTTATTGCCTTTCTCTGGTTTTTATACATCATCAAAATTAGAGTGATTCATTAGAGTTTTTTCTCATTATTGCACAAGTAAATAAGCTTGTTTCACAGATTTAATAAGCTGGATAACATTTTCCTGTCCCTTTGTAACGGGGTTCAGAATCTGAATGACGTCATCCTGTTCCTCTGTTACAGTCTGCAAAGACTGACTTGCCTCCTCATGTCCCAGTTACAAATTCGAGAGTCTGAATGGTCTCATCCTATCCCACTGTGACATACTCGAGACACTGAATGGTTTCCTCTTGTCCCTCTGTAACAGTCTTGCGACGCTGAATGGTCTATTTATTTTACTGTGCAACTGACTACAGATGCTGAATGCCCTGCTCCTGATGAACTGAAACAGTCATGAGAGAGAAAATGAAGCGGAAACCCGTGTATTATGAACCGCCATTAAATTGTATCAGATGGAGACCCCTTCCTTCCCAGATACAAAAACGCAAACAGCAAAATGTATTGTAGGTGGCCTCACAGTGAGTCCTCGTAGAGCTTTGGGAACACTTCTTTATGTGTTGAATGGCTCCCTTTCCAAAATGTGACAACATCCAACTTTCTGCCTTTTCAAGTCCCAATTGGCAGTAGTGGGCTGAATGGCCTCCTCGCACCACTCGAGAGCAGGCATATAGGTATAGAATGTTTCCTCATGTTCCGGAGTAAAAGCCTCAATGCTCTGAACGATGTTTCAAAGCTGTGAAAGGATTTAATAATGCAGCACTTAAAATAGGAACAGCATTACACAAAGTCAACGAGGGTCAAATATTGTGATCTTTTTTGCTTAGAAATTTTACTTCTAGCCATTTTATGTAGTCAGTCTCATTTTGCAGAATGGGACATATACAACTTTGCATTGTTGTCTCTGTAATCCCACATACTAGAATGAAAAATTAAAAAGTTTGAATGATATATGTTTCAATTCTCAGAAATTCTCATCCAATCCCTCCAAACGAAGTAAGTATTCCCTTTTATTCTGATATGAACAGCCATGTAAGGAAGGGGTTAATTGAACCTGATTGTTCGGAGCTTGTGATTACCGTCAGTCTCCATGGATTTTAATTATCCAAGTGGAAGGTTCCAACTTTTATTTATAAATGATTTCTGTTCAATGTTGTATCACATGATAAGAGCGGAACATTTCATACAGCACTAACAGGGAACAACAGCTCCAGAGAGATGTGAAGGATAGATCAGAAGCTGACAGCACTTGACTGGAAAGATATAACAATGGATCAGAATCTCAGAACAATCGACTGGAATGTTACAACATTGGACAAGGGTGTATACGAGGCTGTGTGGTATCTTTCAACATATTATCATCAATGGTCATTAACATCAAGGATCAAAATTTCACTTTTGATTATTCAGTATTTTTATTATCCTATTCTGGCTATAGTTGGTGTCCCTGGTAAGTCTCATTGTCCAGTTATTATTTCGATAAACCACGTTTAACTGTTTTGCAGTTCGCTTCATTTAGATTAGATTAGAATATATTAAGTTTTACAAGATCTTTCTGATAGGAAGGAGACCAGAATTGCACGCAATGTTCCAGCAGTGCCCTAACCAATATTGTGTACAGCCGCAACATGACCTCCCAACTCCTGTACTCAATACTCTGACCAATAAAGGAAAGCATACCAAACGCCTTCTTCACTATCCTATCTACCTGCGACTCCACTTTCAAGGAACTATGAACCTGCACTCCAATGTCTCTTAGTACAGCAACACTCCCTTGTACCTTCCCATTAAGTGTATAAGCTGGAAATATGTTGCTGGAAAAGCGCAGCAGGTCAGGCAGCATCCAGGGGACAGGAGAATCGACGTTTCGGGCATAAGCCCTTCTTCAGGAATTAAGTGTATAAGTCCTGCTAAGATGTGATTTCCCAAAATGCAGCACCTCGTACTTATCTGAATTAAACTCCATCTGCCACTTCTCAGCCCATTGGCCCATCTGGTCCTGATCCTGTTGTAATCTGAGGGAACATTTTTCGCTGTCCACTACACTGCTAATTATTCTGTCATCTGCAAACTTACTAACTGTACCTCTAATGCTCGTATCCAAATCATTTATGTAAATGACAAAAAGTAGAGAACTCAGCACCGATCCTTGTGGCCCTACACTGGTCACAGGCCTGCAGTTTGAAAGGCAACTCTCCATCACCACATTCTGTCATCTATCTTTGAGCCAATTCTAACATATAAACGTTTTGTCCTAATATCTCCTCTGTTTACATGAAAAGAACAGGGCATTTTCATAAAGCTTTCCATCTCAGTGCTAAACCAGCGCGTTCGGAGCTCCCCCCGGTTTACGATCCCTCTGAAAAAAAGCAAGGGCACAGTATTCTTGTCAAAGCGAAAAGCTTTAAGAAAATAGCTTCGTGACAAGATATTTCAGTTACCTGCCTTTTTTTGCGTCGTTGACAAATTGAATTAGAAAACCATTGTGCGACTTATTGAAAATGTTGATACAAGATGAATATATTTGAGGACATGGTACTGATCATTGAGACCCTTGAATCAGCGTTAGCCATGAAATCCTTTAAACCTGGAAGCATATAATTCGGCCCATCGAGGTCATACTGACCACCTGAAAATAATTCAGTCACCCCGTAACCCTGAATTTCCCATGACAAATGCACCTACCCGGCACATCCCTACACACTATGGATCTGATGTGCAAACCTTTGTATTGTGGTTGGAAACCAGGGCACCCAGTAGACCATACAGCCACAGATATAATAGAAACTCCACCCAGAGAGTCACACGAATCCGGAACCCCATGATGTCAGGCAGCTATGTTCATGATTGAGCCAATATAAAACTACTCGTTAGTTACTGGTAAATTGATAAAGATTATTAATCTCTCATTTTTCACTGTTACCGGCAGAATAACTCGTTCACCCAGTACTCAGATGTGACAGCTTTGAATGGCTGAACGTTACATTTACTGTGTAAGATGCGTGACAGTTTAAAACATCTACTCCAATTGCTGAGTCTCTGGCTTGAAATTCTGAATGATCTTTTTAGATTGCATGCAGTATGGAAACAGGCCCTTCGGCCCTACAAGTCCACACCGACCCATACCATTCCCCTCCATTTACCACTTATCTAACACTACGGGCGAATTTAACATGGCCAATTCACCTAACCTGCACATTTTTGGATTGTGGGAGGAAACCGGAGCACGCGGAGGAAACCCACGTAGACACAGGGAGAACGTGCAAACTCCACACAGCCAGTCGCCCGTGTGGAGTTCAATTGTCTGGCGGGTCTCTGGCGCTGTGAGGCAGCATGCTAACCACTGTGCCACCGTGCCGCCCACAGGTTCAGGTTTCCAACACTTGATGTCTTGAATAGACTGCTTCAGTATAGTTGCCGTTCTGAATGGTTTGGACATTTTAGAATTATCAGTGAACAGCTTACATCCAATTTTATGATGGCAGGAAGGTTGCAGGTGTTGATGACTCACAGTGTCTTATGGGTGTCCAGTTTCGATTTGTTTGCTCCACTTGAATTACGTCCTACTTCTCAGGAGGTAGTGTCACAAAACACAGTGGACGGTATCTTCAATAATCAGGTGGATACTTTATATTCGCCAGGATTGTGTGCTCCGTCTCTTGCAGATACTGTTGGGGTCGAATAAATCTGCGAAAAGAGGTTTGGTGAGAATGCTTCCCTCTTGTTGGTTCACTCATTACTTCCTGAAGTCTGTCTACTGTGTACCTGAGACTCCGCCCTGCATTCGGCCTGTGGTGGGTTTGTGCATACAATCTTGTCGATTGAAATCCAAGTCCGATACGCAGAGACTGCTCTCTGTGCATGTCACCCTCAGTGCTTTCTTCGACATAGTTTCATCCTCGGGGAGAATTTATTCATCACTGAGGTGTTGTATGTGTGGTAGTAGATATCCATCATCAAGCGATTTTCTTCACTGCTTTTGACCACTTAATATGAAATTTCTTGAGCTTTACAATCATTGTTGACGAATTCCAGGGTAATTCATTTCTTGTCTGAATACCACAGTGCCACCAACACTGATAGGTCTCTCCTGCAGGTGGGACAGTATGGTGATGGGGCTTAATGAACCAAACAGGTCTGATTTTGTGAGCATGACTGTGTCAGATTGTTTCCTGAATAGTCAAAATACAGATTAATGGCAACAATGGAGCAGATGATAATGGGTTAGAAAATGGAATGAAAGCCAATCAATTAGAATATGTCTTTTATTCTCGAGAACATTGAGGAATTGAATGGACACATTGAGGGAAAATAATATGATTTAATTAAAATGGCTGCAGGATGACGGATATTGAGAAGTGAAAATCCAGACGAGTTTGGTTTTAATTTGCTTTGTTCTATGATAAAGGAATTGCACCCATAAATTCGGAAAAAAAAATCTGAGAACAAATCATCAAGGTATTGCCATGGGAAATTCGCTCACTGATATTCCCCAAAATATTCTTTAGACAACATTCTCCGTAAGATTCTACAACCAACATTCTCCAGAACATTGTGTGACTGCCGTTTTCCTGAACATTCTGTAACCAACATTCTGTGCAACATTCGATAATTGACCTTCATAAAAATATTCTGAAACCGAAGTTCTCAAGGAGCATTGTATAACTGGCATTCCATGTAAATTACATAAGTGAATGACAGGGAGCATTTCATAACCCACATTCTATAAACTATTCTGTAACAGACGTTCCCCAGATAATTCTGCAACTAACGTTTCCTGGAACATCCGACAGTGATATTGTCCAGAAAATTGCGTAACTGATATTTCCCGGAATATTGTGTAACATAAATTCTGTGCAGCATTCTACACATGACATTATTTCAAATTGGCCTGGTATTAGTTAACTTAACTAAAGATATAATTCAGAGGGGTGAGACCCCGTTCCAGGGAGAAGGAGACGCAGTTTCTAAAACGTCTCAGACAATTAAAGGAATGAGGATGTTTTCCCTGCGTTTGTATTTCTTCTCTACAAATGTCGACCAGAATTTTGACTAAAAGACAGAAACTTCCAAACTCTCGTTGTCGTCAAGGAACTGGAAGAAACGGTAACGTATTGCCCTCCATATTAGAAACTGAAAATAAGTGACCGGTATCTGCTCTCGAGGGATCCAGTTTGTGGGAATGTTCAAGAAATCTACTGTCAATACTAGTGTTTGCCTGTGAGTTTGCCTAGGGAGTGTGCCCGGCGTTTTACATCACTTTTTTGTAGTCAATCAGATTTTTCCGATTGTAATTTTAGCATCAATTATTCTAATAACCTCTGAAGCCATGACGTGCTCAATCATACTGGTAACTTCGAATCTAGATGATGCATAATTTTCTTTACTTTCCTTCCTCCCAGTAAACGTAGTGACGATCTTCATCTTCTGTTACAAAGACTGTGGATTGTCGACATGTGTCCGTCGTTATCTCGGGGCCATGGCAGTGGCGGATCTACTGGTCATTATCCTCGACCTGATATTGAGGCACATCCCAATTGTTTATTATGAGCATTTCAATTTCTTCTGGTATATCCCAGTGTGTAATGTCCACGCTGTCTTGCTTTATGCAGCCACTGACTGTTCTGTCTGGTTCAGCGTCACTTTCACATTCGATCGATTTGTGGCAATTTGTTGACAGAATCTGAAAAGTAAGTATTGCAGTGAGAAAACGGCAACGGTGGTTCTTGGAACAGTGACTTTGTTCAGTTTTTTAAAGAACATTTTCTGGTATTTTACGTACACAGGTCAATATTGGCTTCAGAACTCCCCCTGGTTTTGTGTGATGACAACTAGTGTTAAATATTCTCGTGTCTGGGTCTCAATTGATTTCCTACACAACATTATAACCCCGACACTCCCATTTCTCCTGATTTTGCTGCTCGATGTTTTCACCGTCAGACACATTTCAGTGACCAGCAGAGCCCGCAGGAGACTCCGGGCTCAGACAAAAGGAGACGGTCAGTCTGACACAGAAATGCAAAATCGAAAAAAATCCATCATCTTGCTGTTTGTGATATCGCTCAATTTCATCATATTATGGTCAGTAATAATGGTGTATACTCTGTGCAACAGGATGTTTTGGTTGGGTTACGACTCTGTGAATCTCGATAACTCTGTGAAGGAATTGGGCTTCATGATGCAACTGCTCAGTTGCTGCACAAACACGATGATTTATGCAGTGACCCAGACTATATTTAGACAGGAGCTGAAGAGTATACTGAAATATCCCTTTTCACAAATGCATAAATCATTTAGATTAATTAATTTCGCAAAAAATCCATGATATTCTATTTCAGTTCAAACCCTGAACAATCAAGATGTCAGACGCTTTGTGACAAACCGAGGGAATTGATGATTTGTCCGACATAAGCCAACAGTGAATTATAAGAACATATATGAATATTTCTGTCAACTCAGAGGCCAGTGAGCAAGTTCTGACTGTATCTCTAACTTGAACTCGTAATTAATAAAATGCCCAAT
Source organism: Chiloscyllium plagiosum (assembly GCF_037043375.1). Lineage (NCBI taxonomy): Eukaryota > Metazoa > Chordata > Chondrichthyes > Orectolobiformes > Hemiscylliidae > Chiloscyllium > Chiloscyllium plagiosum. Next base: position 103,415,623 of record NW_028270167.1, on the reverse strand, counting down.
TGAGTGTGCCTCGCAGCAGAGAGAACTATATTTCTTGTTTGTCGGTTCGTTGAAGAAGCTGAGCTGGACAAACTCGGCCCCAGGTCCTGGTCCTCAGGAGAGAGTTGAGCTCAGGAAATGTGCTTTAGTCATTGTGTCCTTTCTTTCACCTCTGGGTCACCCACTCCGACAGAGCTTTGTAGATATTATCTCTATCCCTGGCTTCTTCTCACTCCATATTCCCCTTTCATTCTCACATGATCTCTGTCTCTATTATTTTTCTATCTTCCCATTTTTGTCATCTACTGATTATATGCCAGAGCCAACATCGATCGGGCCAAACTGCTGTGTCTATGAAGATATCATCTCAAGAATGAAGCAACTGTGAGACCTGAAGATTTACAGGCAGTGATGCTTTCTTCAAGGAACATCTGCCGCTTGTGATGTGGGGGAACACAGGAGGAAGTGACAGAGAGAGACACTGTTACTCTGGCTCAAAACAACAGCGTCCCCACTGTTAGGGGTGCAGGCACAGCATACACTGATATACGTTAACACTAAGTTACCGAATTTTCAGAAGATTTATAAATCCGGTTGAGTTTCCGAATTTACGTTTGCTCATTGAGCTAGAAGGATGGTATCAGGTTTTCATCACCAGAATAGGTAACGTTATCAGTGAGCCTGCAATGAAGCTGTCGTGTTATGCCCCATTTTCTATTCGTGCGTTTAGGTTTCCTTGGATTGCTGAATGTCATTTCCTGTGTTGGTGCTAACGTTACATATTTTTGTTCTCAGATGTTTGTGGATAGCATCAAAATCTATGTGTTTATTGATACAGTCCCAGTTGGAATGCTATAATTCCAGGAATTCTCGTGAGTGTCCCTGTTTGGCTTGCACAAGGATGAATTTGTTGACCCAGTCAAAGCGGTGTCATCCTTGTTTGTATATAATGATAGTAGTGATCGTGGGTCATGTCTTATCGTGCTGAGGTGGTATTCGTGGTATCCTGCCAGCTAGGTTTCTGCTTATTTGTCCAATGTAGTGCTTTATTACAGACCTTGCAATGAGTTTTTAAGTGCATTCCGCTTTGCTGTATAGGGTCTTTTATGTTCAGTAGGTGGGTTTGTGGGCAACAATGATATCAAGTGCTCTCCGTAGTCTGGCAGTAGTTTCTGAGGTGACTTTCTTGCAGGGGAGAGTAGCTAGGGTTTCTGGGCGCTATCTATAGAAATATATACATATAGACAGAGAGAGAGATTGAAGTAAGTGGATACAATTGACAACCCTGTGAGATATAGAGCACAGGACAGAAAAAGAGACAAAGAAAGGGAGAGAGGGAGAAATAACAAAATACAGAAAGCGGGAAGGACTTTGAGGCAGAGACACAAAGGCAAATAAACTGGGAGAAAAGAGAGCAACAGGCGGTATTTTGCGCAATTTTGGCCCCATTCTTGCAGGAAGGATGTACTGGCACTGGAGTGTAATCAGATGAGATTCACGAGGATGGTCGCAGAAATGAACAGCTTAAAAAGGGTGGAATGGTTGATTGCTCTGGGTTGATTGTAGGTGGAGGAGGGTCAAGATTAGTTTGGCGTTGAAAATGCACAGCAGGCCAGACAGCATCAGAGGAGGATGAAAATCGACGTCTTGGGTAAAACCTCTTCATCGGGAATGAGGCAGGAATCCTCGGGGTGGAGACAAAATAGGGAGGGTTGTGGGACAGGGAAGAAGGCGGCTGAGAGCGCAATAGGTGGATGGAGGTAGGGTCAAGTTGATAGGTCAGAGAGGAAGATGGAGCGGATAGCTGAGAAGGAAGATTGACAGGTGGGACAGGTTATGAGGACCGTCCTGATCTGGAGGGTGGGAACTGGGTTGAGATGTGGGGGAGGATAAATTAGGAATCTGGTGATTTCCACATTGATGCAGTAGGGTTGAAGCGTCCGAGTCAGAAGGCGTTTTTTCCCTTCGGGCGTCAGGTGGTGAGGGAATGGCGATGGAGTAGGCCCAAGACCAGCAGGTCCTCGGCAGAGTGGGAGGGCGAGTTGACAAGTTCGGCCAAGGGGCGTTGGTTGACTGTTTGGCAGGGATCCCAGAGCTATTCCCTAAAGCGCTCTGGGAGATGGCATCCACTTTGCCCAATGAAGAGGAGACCGCATCAGGAGCAACAGATACAATACATGACACATGTGAACGTGCAGGTGAAACTTTGATGGATGTGGAACGCTCTTTGGGGGGCCTTGGGCAGAGATGAGGAGGGGAGCTTTGGGCACAGGCTTTGCTATTTCTGCGGTGGCAGGAGGGGTTGCCATGAAGGGAGAGTGGGTTATTAGGTTGCGTGGACCTGACCAGATGGTCACGGAGGGAACGGTCTTGGAGGAAATCTAATAGGGGTAGGGAAGGAAATATGCGGAAATTGGACAGGGTTGGAGAGGGAAATATGCTAGTTCAGGTGGAGAATGAGGATCTAATTGAAAGGCAAATGATACTAAATAGCTTCGGTGGAGTAGATGTTGTGAAAATGTTTCCACTGTTCGAGGAGACGATGACACGAGGGCATAGTTGCCCTCAGCCAGTGATGTGATGCCCCCACGGAATTCATTGACATAGAAGGGCATGAAGACCTGGTCACTGAGTTAACGTAAGGTTTAGTTAGATAGGTTTTGTGTATCAAAGGGATCAAGGGTTACACAAGAAAGCAAGAGAATGGGGATGAAAGAAATGTATTTGCCATGATATCAGTGCAGATGCAATGGTCTGAATGATCTCGTTTCTGCCCTGATACATTGAGATTCCAGTATCTCTCCCTCCCTCTCTCATTGACACAAGTAAACGCAACTGTTTCATAAACTCCTGGCTCTGTCACAGAAGCGCTTTTCTCTCCAAAATCCCAGTTCATCCAGTTTGTTCCCAGCTCCCTCTAACTGGAACACAACTCTGCTAGGTAAGGAGCAAACCAAGAGGTTTTTTCTGAGATCAAAGAAGGAAAGATCGAGGTGGAAGGGAGAGCAGCTTCTGAAATGCAAGGCCAATGGTTGCTATCTGACCCTCTATTGACCCCTCACACTGTTTCAATCTCGCTCACAGACGCGCGCGCGTGCGCACACACACACACACATCTCAGAACTGAAATCCACACAGAGACAAAGCTGCAGATTCAAATCGGGAGAAAGTAAGGACTGCATATGCTCGCTATCAAAGTCAAAAATTGTGCCGCTGTGAAAGCACAGCAGGTCTGGCAGCATTCACGTCGGAAGAGAATACACGTTTTTTCGGATAATCCATCATCAGGAATGTGTTTTGTGGGCCGTTGGGGTGGGGGACTGAGAGATCAATGGGAGGTGTAGGGGGCTGGCGTCAAGATAACTGAGAATTCTAGAGATAGATGAAGGTGCGGAGAACGTGATGCGTCGGAGAGGAGGATGAAGTGGATAGATGGGAATGTCAATGGTCAGATCAAGAGGGAGGTGCAGAGTTGGAGGCTTAAGATTGGGTAAAGTGGCGGAGGGGAAATGAGGAAACTGGTGAAATCCGCATTCAACCTGTGTGGTTGCACAGAGCCGAGGTGTCAGATGTGGCGTTCTTCTTCCAGGCATCAGGCGATTAGGGTTTGTTGATGGAAAAGGTCCGGGACCGGCATGGATACATGGAGATGGATGGGGAGTTGAGGTGCTCAGCTACGGGCTGTGGGATTTGTTGTTACGGGTGTCCCGGAGATATTCTGTGAAATAATCCACCAGTTAGTATTCTGTCTCCCCGATGTAGAGGAGACCACATCGATTGCAACAGATACAATAGACAATGAGGGGAATTAGGGGAAAAACGTGTAAATTTCTGTCAAATATGCATGGATTATTTAGGGCCTTCGATGGAGGTGAGGGGGAGGTTTGGGCGCAGATTTTGGAATTCATGCGGTGGCAGTGGAATGAGTAGGGAATGGGATGTGGGCTGGTGGGGGACGTAGAAATGACAAAGGACTCGCAATGATCTTCCCAAAACGCTGATTGGAATGGAGACGGAAATATACCACAGGTGGTGGGGTCTGTTTTCTGGTGGCGGAAGTGGTGTAGGATGATGCAATATATCTGGAGTTTGGTCGGATAGACGATAAGAACGCGGGTGGTTCTCTCCTTGTTGCATTTGGATGGGTACAGTTCAAGGGCGGACATGTGGGAAATGGAGGATGTCCTCTGGATGTCATAGTCGACCACGTGGGAATGAAAATTGCGGCCTTTGAACAATGAATCCATCTGGGAATTTTATATCGTGGAATTGGTCATACTGTGATATTGCCTAACCGGCTGTGCTATTTCTGCACCAACTATCAACTGTGAAGTTTCAACCTAACTCCAAGAAAATTGAACTCAAAGAGGGCAACATACTCTTGCGCAGATTTATCACACAAGGGAAAACCATAACTTCACACAGGAAACACGATATTTATGTGGGACTGAACTTAACCAATGAAGTCTGTGAATTTGCTTTCAATGTGTTTCTGAGAACAAACATCAATCCAATTCACAGATAGACAATATGAAATTACACTGATTTGTTGTATGAGTGTTCATTTGCCTCTTCTCTGAAAAAAGAAGAGCAAGGGACATAGCAGCACTGACCTACTTTCTCATCACAATTCAGCAGGATAAGTTGGGAATTATCAGATTGACGCAATGTGTATTAAAGATGTTTAAAGTCAGGGCAGTGTCAGTTATATTATACAGTGTTCGTCTGTATGCATTTGTGTTTCTGTATGCATTTGTCTTTGAAGGTATGCACTTGTCTACGTTTATTTATCTTTGCTTGTGTGTGTCATTGCGTTTGTATGAAAATGGATCTGTCAGTGTGTAGGTTTTTGTTAGTTTAGTTGCGTGTGTCAGTATATCTGAATGTGTGTTATCTTGCCTGTATGAGTGTGTGCTAACGGTCTGCGTGTGTGTGTATGTTTCTGTGTTTTGGGAATGTGTCGGTGTGTGTGTGCGTATGTGTGTCAGATTGTGTCTGTGTGTCTTCATGTGTGTCTGTGTGTGTTTGAGTTTCTGATGGTATGTCTACGCATCAGTGTGTCTATCTCTGTCAGAATAAATCTGCATTTTTATAATTGCGCGTGCATGAGCTAGTGTATATGAATCTATGTATTAGTCTGTGATGTTATGTCTCTGTGCATCTTTGTGCCTGCTTGTATTTGTGTCTCTGTATCTCTGTGTATGTCTACTTCTCTCGAACAGCTTGCAGATGTGTGTGTGTGCGTTTGGACAGACAGAAAAATTGAGAAAGATGCAGAAAGAGAAAGACAAATAGACTGGTCCAGACCTGCAGGGTGCAGACAGAGACGGAGAGATCCAAGGAGACAGACAGAACGAGAATACCATGCGGGATAAGCAGAAAAAGAGAGATAAATATGAATAAAAGCCCACGAGATGGATTCAATGACAAATACAGTGAAACAGGGAGAAATCCCGTTGTCAACAAGAAAAAAAGGGCAGAGAGATAGCTGAGGGGAAATACACCGAGTGACGGAGTGAGAGAATGACGGTGAGAGAGGCAGAGCAAGAGAAATCCCAGGGAGAGTAGAAGAGTTAGAGACGTACCATCTGAAGCGAGAGGGAGAGAGACGGAGGTGGATGCTGATGTAATAAAGCTCAGGTAACAACAGCACGATCCGACAGACCAGAGACAGAAGGAAAGATGTGGAGAGAAGTGAAAAGTGCATTTCAGACATCGGGAAGACTGATTGATGGAACAGTTCCGGTGAACCCCTGGGACGAGACAGAGTCGAGGGAGGGATCTGAGAGGTGGAGAGAGACTGAACGGGATGGGGAGGCGGTGTGAAGGATTTTGGGGTATCGGAGACTTATTGAAAGCTTTGGAAAGACAGACATCCGCGAGTATTTAGGCAGAGAGAGATAGGGAGATAGTGAAATTTGTGGGATCACATTGCACAATAGGCCCTTCTCTTCCCTTCGTGTCCCCATCCACTCAGCGACGAGTACACACCTTGTGGCAAAAATCCCAGAGAACTCCTCAGTCGCACAATTCTTTGTCGAACTGAGTTTGGAATTGTGTAATTGAATGACAAGGAGACGGCATAGCTTATTAGAATTATCGAGGTCTCTCTCTGTCTGTCTCGAATTTCAGCTCTTGCCAGAGGATTCCTCACGATAGAATGATTTGTTCTTTCTGTCTCTGCGTCATTTTGAGATTCAGCTTACCAAACAAACATCCTCGGTAGTGGGAATGGAACGACTCAGGAAGATATAGAAATTGATTAAAATAACTAAAGTATCAAAAGCACAACAAGATTCCCTCGCACCTTACTTTCAAACTCTGACTCATTTGCCCCTCAGCTACACCATAGCAAGACGTCACTGCTGGGCTTGAACCTCCGTAATATTTGCCCAACACATCCAATGTAACTAAACCCAGAGACATCGGGAGCAGGAGGTGTCTCAATCTGTCTCAGGATTGGGCTAGCGTTTCTGTTGCAGGGAAACAGAACTACAGATACCGACTGTCGAGGCCGTGACTCAGTTCCTCCTTGATAAATTCCAACGGCTTTGTGTCTTCCTCCCCCTCAGAGCCCTTTATCCCCACTTCCAGAATCTGCGTTTCTCCCTGTGCCAGTGTCGAAGCTTTCATCTCTGAGAAATCCTCCGAGCGTGTGTGAGACAGTGCGACAGAAATTGATCAAATCATACTCAAGAAGTTTGTATTAAAAAATAAAAACAATCAAACACGATATCTTCACTGAATGATTTCCAAAGTCTCTCCGGTTTTTCAGCTTTTTTCCCTTGACTTGAACCTCAGACAACAGGAACACGTTTCATGTGGAACTGGAGGCAAATGCTGCCCTTGTTTTTCTTTGTTCTGAGAGAGTGTACATTAAGATAGCGATGAGGCAGCCACTTCTCAGAGCACATGACTCTTCCTCCGTCTCTGTCTAACTCACTCTGCCTCACTCATTTCGTCTTCAACTTTCCGCCTCCAACTGGTTCTCAGACACGCCAGGGGGGTATAAAAAAACAAGAACAAGGACAGCAATTCGCTTTCCCCGTCCCTCTCCCTTAAAACGTCCAGAAAACCCGTGCCGCTCCATCCAGTGTTGGTACTAATTCGATATGAAATAAAACAAATGAAAAGGAAAGCTACCTGACATGAACAGGCCCTTCAAACCCACAATTCTGCGCCGATCCAATTCTTCTATCGAAGCATGTCACCTAATTTCCAGTGATATGTATCCCTTTGACACCTGCCCAGTCATCTGCCTGTCTGCACACATCATAAAAGACGTTATCGTGCGCGGCTCTACCACCTCCAATGGCAAGTCTTTCGAGGCACATATCACGCTCTATGAAAACAACTTTCCACGCACATCTTCCTGAAACAGTTCCTCTCTCAGCTTGACATCGTGAGCCCTAGTAATTGAATCCCCACACTTACAAAATGCTTCTTGGTATCTCGCCTGTTTATACCTCTCATGATTGTTTGGCCTCAACGATTTTTCTCCCTCCCGACCCCAGCAACCTTCGACTTACTGATCAAAATAATCCTTACCTCATCAACTTCTCTTCTTAGTTATTGCCCTCCATATCAGGCAACATCCTGTTGAATCTCCTCTGCACCTTCTCCAACGCATCCACTCCTTTTCCTAATGCGTTAACCAGAACTGTACACAATATTCCAAATGTGGTTCAACCTAAACTTACTGAAATTTTCCCATGACCTTATACTGAGTGCCCCATCTGATGAAGGAACGCATTCAGTTACTGGACCACTCGATCAACCTGCACTTCTACCTTCAGTGTGTAATGGATTTCTCTGTACGTCAATGTTGCCCAGTGCCTTTTTCGTTTACCACATAATTCCCTCAAGAATTAGTTCTTCCAAAATGGAACATTCACATTTGTATGGTTTGAACTTCATCTGCTATTACTCTGCACAATTCTCCAATCTATCTGTGTTCTTATACATTCTCTGTCAGCCCCCCACCCCCGCCCCATCGCTGACATGTACTCCACCAATCTAAGTGTCATCTGAAAACTTGCTAATCAGAATACTTACACCTTCCTCCAGATCGTTTATGGATATCAAACAAACGACAGTGGTTTCGGCACGAATTCTTGTGGAAGATCATTGGTCAGAGGTCTTCATATTAAGAAACTCCCTTCCACTACTACTCTCCGTCTCCTGTTGACGGGATAGTTCTCTATTCATCTCGTTTGTACAGTCTGGGCGCCAGGTGACTTCAATTTCTGCATTGGCGTCATATGGTGAGTCTGCCCAAATGCCTTACTGAAATCATGTACATGTCATCTACAGACCACTCCTCAATAATCAACGTTATCACTTCCTGAAAGTATTCTATTAAATCAGCAAGACCTTCCATCCAAAAAAAAATATCTCTGATAAGACAATTTTCTCCCATATGGTAAATAGATCCTATCAATAAATATCTTCCTCAGCAGCTTGCCGAACACTGTTGTGAAGCTCACCCGTCTATAATTATGTGTGTTATCCTTCCTACCCTTCTTAAACAAAAGGACAGACCTACTAATTATCCAGTCCTCCATAACCCTGCAGAGGAAGTAGTGGAAACTGATACAATTGCAGCATTTGTAAATGATCTGGATGGGGATAAGAATAGGAAATCATTTCGAGATGCTGGTGTTGGACTGCGGTGGTCAAAGTTAAAAAGCACACAACAGCAGGTTATTGTCCAACAGGTCGAGAGGAATACGGGACTCGTGCTGGCAAACGGGACCCCAGATCACGTTGGACATATGCTCGATATGGACGAGTTGGAAAGAAACGTCTGTGACTCAATGACTCTATGACTCTACAACATCACCCGTGTTAAAGGATTCTCCAAATTTATCTGTTAAGGCACCAGCAATTTCTTCTGTTACTTCCCTCATTAACCCCGAATAGATCCCCACGGACCTGTGGACTTGTGCATTTAATGCCTTTTGGAATACCCAACACTTCCTCCCTCCAAATGCACACTTGACCTGGAGTAATGAAACATCGATCCCTAACCTCGACGTCCGTAACGGCCCTCGCCTCTGTGAATACCAGCGCAAAGTCCTCATTAAGAATCTCACCCATTTTCTAAAAATCAACGCATAACTTTCCTCCATTGTCCTTCAGTGGGCCACATCTTTAACTAGATACCCTCTTGCTCTTTATTGACGAATAAATGGCTTTTGGATTTGCCTTAACACTGTTTGAAAAGCATATCTCATGATAACGTTTAACTTTCTTCATCGCCTCATTTCAGATTGATCTTACTTTCCCGATATTCTTCCAAAGCCTCATCTGTCACCGAGACCATACATATGCTTCCTTTTTCCTCTTTGCTAGATTCACAGCTCAACTGTTATCCATGGTTCTCTTATCTTGCCATGTCCAACCCTCAGGTTCGCACAGCACCTCTGTCCTGCACACGCATCAAACTCTTGCACATATGAAATGTATATTTAACCTCAAACAGCTACTTCCAATCCACATTCTCCAGTGTCTGTTGAATTTTGCTATTGTGGGTCTGCCCAAAATTTAGTAGTCTTATTTGGATTACTCTCGTCTTTGGCCATGAGTTATCTAAAACTGAGGAAATTGTTACCCTCTACTGGTACGTTAACAAGCTGGCCGTGCTAATTCGCCAAGACAATCTCCGGTATGACCCGCTCCTGAAACGGGCAACTTTCAGCTTGTTCTGTAAAACGAATCTGGATTCTCGTTTCAACTTCTGCTTCATGCAAAACTCTAACAGTGAGTAAATGCCAGCCCATTAAAACCTCCCGTCACCACTACCCTATTTTCCCTACATCTTTCAATAATCTGTCGACATACTTGTACCTCAATCTCACGTTCACTATTTGGAGGCCTGTAGTACAGCACCAACATTGTTACTGCACCCTTCCTGTTTCTGAAATCTGCTCATATTGCTACACTGGTCGAGTAATCCATTGTGTCCTCCTTCAGCATAGCTGTGATATTTCTCTGACCGCATGCAACTCCTCCACTCGTTTTACCTCCCTCCCTATTGCTGCTGAAAAATCCACATTCTGATATATTTAGTTGCCAATCTTGCCCTTCCCTGAATCAAGTCTCTGTAATAGGAATAACATCGTGCTCCAAGATGCCAATACAAGCTCTAATGTCTAGTACACTTTTGCATCAAAACAAATGTACCTCTGGTCAACTGTCCCTTTGCATTTATCATTTGCACACTGCCAACTCTTCCACTTCGTCATTTCGATTTCATTATCGAACTCCTTCCCCACATTAGTTACAACCTACTTACTGTACATTAACCTCTTCAGCTAATTCACACCCCCTGCGAGAAGAGCATAAAACTCCCATAACAGCGTTAGCAAAAGCATCTCCTATGATATTGGTTCCTGCAGTGCGAGTCTGATTTGTAATAGTCCTCCCTGCCTCGGAACAGGTTTCCTTATACCAAACATCTGAACATCACTCTCCTGCACCATCCCTCAATTCACTCATTCGTCCTGATTTTTCTTTCATTTTTTGCGCTGACTAGCACGTGGCATCATGTTAAAGATGATCATTTCACAAGTACAGGCGCCTCCCGGTCCATCTTTGTGCCCTATCTCTCTCTTTATCTCTCTGTCTGTATTTCTCTCTCTCCCTTTCTCTACCCTGATTATTCTCGATATCCCTGGTCAGTCATTTCCTGCTCTCAAGATTTGATCAATCTCTCTCTCTCTCTCTCTCTCTCTATCTGTCTCGCCCTTCCTCCCTCTCTCACTCTTTCATTCTCCCTCTTTCTATCACCCTCCTCTCTCTGCTCATATGCAATTTCTCTCGCTGTTTAGCTTTCTTCTGCTCTGAAGAAATGATCAGTGTCTCTATCTCCCTGTTCTCATTTATTCCTCTCTCTCATATACACACAAACATACTCTCTTTCTCTGTCTCTCTCCACTGTCATATTCTGTGTCCTTCCATCTATCCTCATTCCATTCTTCATCTCTGCTCAGTTTTCTCTTGTTCTCGGAAATCGATTGATCTCTCTGTCCTCTAATTCCTCGATGTTTCAATTGAAATGTTCTCTCCTGCCCTGCGTTTATCCATTGTTCCTATCTGAAAGATGATATGATATCATTATATAATGGCATGCAGATTTGTTTGTGTGATCAATAAATCTGCATTTTTCCATTGCTTTGAAATTGCTTCCAAAATATTGTGGCATTTTCTCCCACTCCGTATATTATAAGGTACATTCACCAGAAGTTAATTACTGCAGTTCCGACAAAGTGAAAATGCTGTCCAAACTTTAGGTGTTAGCACAACTTAGCTAAGCATGACAAGCATGACAAGTGAAATGCCAAACCACTGCGATGATAAAAGAAGCTGATCTAATAAAAAGCATTTTTAAATTTAGGATTATATTAACATAAACTCACAACATTGTTCTAATGCAGAAAAGCAAAACTCTTGAAACCATTGTTGCTACAACTGTTCTCTGGCACCTTTCGTTGATGTTTATCTCGGCATATTTGTCACTCATCCTACACTGTACTTAAAATTAAATGATCATTTTTATACCTGCTCTACGCTACGATTTCACTAACCTCAACCACGACGCCAGTCAGTGCATTCCATACTTAAATATGCGCTGGACAGAAGAAAAGTAAGTTTGCTTAATTTCTCGATTCTGCTTCATTTCCAAAATACCACAAAGTTGGGTCTTATGGTTACCATTCTGTTACCATGGGGAAACATGTTTTCCTTACTTCCATATCGAATGCCATGATAATTTCATTAAATTCTGACAGATGTTATCTTAGCCTCTCCGATACGAGAATAAACAGTCAGAAATTGTACAGTTTATCAATTCGACTGAACTCTTACTTGCTTTGAAGCATGGCTGCAAATCTCTTCTCTACACTCCCGAATAAATGTTGGATCATGCGTAAGATGTCGCACACGACGATCTGTTTTATACTCAATTTATGGGACGTGAGAATCGCTGACGGGTTCAAGTTTTGTCGCCCAAACGTTTCTGCCCTTGAAACGGTGATGTTGAATTGTTTTGAGTACACAAATATATTTGCTTCACAAGACAAACAGTCCTAATATGGAGACATTTTCATCACATGGTTGTGCACCCATTTGTATGCTGCTCTTTCGTCCAGGATGTCAGTAGTCCTAGATTTGAAGGGTGCTTTAAGATGCATTGATGATTTTTTTTTACGGAATACATTAGTTAATTTCTAATTTATTTCCTATGAATGTTGAAAACATTCTCCTTGCTCTTCTTTCCCTTCATTAAGTATTTAGATTCAGATCAGCATGCATAGTCTTAAGTGACCTAAATGCTCTACTGTTTTTATTGAGATTCGCACATAACCACTCACGTGCAACCATTACAAAATTACCCTTTATTTATAACAGCCACTTCATCAAAATATATCACATGACTGTTCTGCAGATATATTCACCTATCACTAATCTAAACAGGTCAGCAATTTTTCCATGTGTTGGTGAGGACACTGTTCTTCATTTATAAAAACTGTTCAGACGAAAGCAACGAGACATAGTTTGTAGATTTGCGGATGACTACAAAATTGCTGATACAATAACAGTGAAAAACGCAACTGAAGAGTACAACTTGATCAAATGGAGCAATGGACAAATGTGATGTTTAATTCGGAAAAATGGAGGTATTTCAGTTCGGAAAGAGACACCAAGGCAGGGCTTACCGAAATAATGGCAGAATGCGAGGGAACATTTTTCAACACACAGTCCGGATGCACATGCATATTTACTTGAACAAAGCATCACTGGTAGATAGGTTTTTGAAGAAGAAATTTGGCACCACCGTTTTTATTGATTGGAGCATTGAGTACAGACATTGAAATGTCATCTCGCAGTGTGTAAGACATTTGTCAGGCCACGTTCGGAATATTGTATGCAATTTTGTTTACCCTGCCATAAGAGGGATACATTCAAATGGACAGGACAGAAAATAGTATTTCCTACCATGTTATCAGTAGTGGAAGATTTCAGTTGTCAGAAGAGGTAGGATTGTCTGGAACCTTCTCTCTGCAGCTTAGAAGGCTCAGCTGTGACATTATACGGTTTTCGAAATGCATGAGTGGCATAAATAATGTGGAGAGCGAAAGTCTTTTCCACATTGTCGGGATGCCCTTATCTCGAATGACATCAGTTTAAGTTGAGAGGCGAAAGACTTAACAGGGACCTGAAAAGAAAGATGGTGCGCAAGCCGAAAAAACCTGTCAAGTGAAGTAGTACAGCTGGATACATTTGCAACATTTAAAGAAAACAATTGACAGATATGTGGGTAGAAACGTTTTTAGGGAGATATGTACCAAACGGAGGCAAATAGGATTAGTTCAATTTCGGAAAACGAGGTGGAATCGGCACAAAAGGCGAAATGATCACTTTCCTTGCAATATGACTCTGTGATTCTATAACTCTGAATTGTGTTCGGCCCTTCTCAGAGTTCACATTGCTTCTAATGTTTAAGTAATTTGCAAAAATTGGAGTTATCCTCGACACACTAAGTTCTGTATAATTCAATAAGAATGAGAGAAAACAATCCTTGAAATCTCCAATGCTCCATGGAGAACATAACTGGAAAGTTCCTCCAGCACAAAGAACCCGGCAATTTATGACCAGTTTGTTTGCTATCATTCAGTTTTAGTTCAGCATTGATGATATATCCGTTGACTCCAATGTTAAAGAGGCATTGAAATTAAAAATTACTTGAAGAATTTGCAATCTAAAAGGAAATAATATTTGCGCTTTTAGCGTGCTTAAAGATTGATGGGTCGCGACAACCTGATGAAGTTTCTCCCATTGGGAATCAAGGCAGAATATTGCGAGAAGGCAATAAGACACAGGAACCCAATTAGTCCAATCGGCCAAACGAGTCGTGGCTGATAGGTTTTTCAATCCCATTTTCCCACATTATTCCAGTAACTTTTGATCTCCGTAGCAATCAAAAACTTATTTATTTCTGTTTCAAAAATATTGAATGACCTGTTGTCCTTGGCCTTCTGCGATAATTAATTACACAGATTCACCACTCTCTGGCTCCGATGTTTGTTCCCATCTCAGTTCGAAAGGGTCTTCGCTTAACTCTAAGTCTGGTCCCTCGGGTCCTATTCTCCTGCTAATGGCACCATCTTACCAATTTCTAATTTGGTTAGACCGTTTAGTATTCTTTACGTTTCAATCATAAGCTGCTTCACCTTACGAAAATCCATCGAGCACAAGTCCACAGGCTTTTTCTCATATATTCAGCCTTTCATTCCTGGGTTCAATCTCATGAACTTCCTTTCGACCTATGGAATATATCACAAGATAGCATAGAATACGCCCTTCGGCCCTTGTTGTTGTGTCGACCTTTTGTCCTACACTATGAGTGAACTAAACTAAATACCCTTCACTTTACTATCAGGCAAGTTCTATCCAAAACATGCTTAAGTGTCCCTAAAGTATCTGAGACTGCTACCCTTGCAGCGCTACGTGTGTAAAGAAGCTACCTCTGACATCATCCCTTTACTTTCATGGATCACTTGAAAATTATACCCGTCGTGATAGTCATTTTGGCCCTGGGAAAAAAAAGTACCAGGACATATACTCTATGCCTTTCATCATCTTGGTCTTTCTATGTCAAGTCCCCTCCCATCCGTCTTCACTCCACTAACAAAAATCCCAGCTTCCCCATGGTACTCTCCCTTCATAAAAATGTTTTGTCAATAATTCAATAAGGTTTGTCAGGCATGGTCTACCCATTACAAAGCCATGATGACTATCTATTACTCCACTGTGTTTTTCCAAGTAAGTATAAATCCTGTGTCTCAGAATCATCTCTAATATTTTGCTCATCACTAACGTAAGCCTTCGTAAGGCATGCTCTCTAGCACATTAGCACCATGGTAAATCTCCTCTGCACCCTCTCCAAAAATTGCACATTCTTCATACAATGGGGGGACCTGAGCTGAACACAATATTTCAAATGTGGTCTAACCAGCGTTTTACAGAACTGCATTATTACTTTGTGACTGTTAAGCTCAATCCCGCTGCTAATAAAAATCAAAACGGCCAACGCCTTCTTTCTAACCCAATTGACTTGGCTGACAACTCTCAGGGAGTTATGTACGGGTCCCGCTGCTCATCCACATTGCCAGGAAATAAGTAACCAGGTAATCAGCATTCATATTCGACTTTCCAAAATGAAACCTTTCACACCATTCCAGGTTGGACGCAATCTGCCACTGCATCTAATTGCAAACTACAACAACCCTCCACACTATACACAACTCGACCAAACTTTGCTTTATCAGCAAACACACGGACCATCCTTTCTCTTTTCCAAACAAGTCATTTACAAAAATGAATAAAAAAGGGACAATCCAGAACGAATCCTTGCAAAACACCACTGGTCACTGAGCTCCAGGCAAAATACTGTCCATCTATTATTCCATTCTATCTTTTATGGGCTTGCTAATTGTGTATCTAGACATCCAGTTTTCCTGTATCGACTGCCTCCTTAATTTATAAATAAGCCTACCATAGGTAACTCACCAAATGCCTTACTATTAAACATAGATACCACATCCACTGCCCTCCATTCATCAAAATGTTTTGTCAATAATTCAATAAGGTTTGTCAAGCATGATCTACCCATTACAAAGCCATGATGATTATCTATAACTCCACTGTGTTTTTCCAAGTAAGTATCCATGTCTAAGTCTCCTGTGTCTCAGAATCCTCTCCAATATTTTGCCCATCACGAACGTAAGCCTGACTGGTCTATAATTCCCAGGGTTATCCCTATTCCCCTGCTTGAACATTGGAATACTTTTGACAAACCTTCACTTATTTGGTACTAAAATGTGGATAGTGAGGACGCAAATATCATCGCCAAAGGGACATCCATCTCTTCTCTCGCTTCCAGTATTAACCTTACGTGTATCCCCTCTGTCCCAGCAGGCTCATCTCTTCTCAAGTGTTTTATTATTTCAATAACATTGTCCTTATTAAAATGAGTTTGTTCAAGCGTATTAGTCAGTTAAAAAAGAACATAAGATATAAGAGTGGAAGTCAGGCCATTCGGCCCATCGTGTCCAATCCGCCATTTAATCATGTCTGATGGGTTTTTGAATTCCACTCATTCACACTCTCCCCATATCCCTTAATTCATGGTGATATCAAGAATGTATCAATCTCTGCCTTGAAGGTATTTTATGTCTAGGCCTCCACTGCTCCATGGCAATGATTTATACAGGTCAATCTCTCTCTGGCTGAAGAAATGCCTCCTCATTTCCGTTCTAAATTGACCCTCTCTACTTTTACGGCAGTGCTACGGGTCTAAGTCTCCAGGCATTACAGAAACAACTTCCCAGACTCCACCCTTTCTCAGCCATGCATTATCGTGTACGTTTGTATTTGATCTTCCCTCAACTTTTTAATGTCTCATGAATACAATCCTAGGATCCTCAGCTGTTAATCGTATGTTAGGCCTACGACTCCAGGGATCATCCGTGCATTTCTCCACTGGAAACGTTCCAGTGGCAGTGTGTCCTTCCTGAGGTGTGGGCTCAAAATTGGATACAGCATTCAAAATGAGCCCTCACTGAAGCTTTATAAGTTCTCAGATACACATCGCTGCTTTTACATTCTAACCCTCTTGAAACAAATGACAACATTACATTCGCTTTATTAATCACGGACTCAACCTGCAAATTAACATTAAGAGAATCTTGGAATAGCACTCCCAGACTGCAATGACACTGTCATTGCAGTTGGGCTTTATGAATTTTCTCACCATTTAGAAAATCGTACATGCCTGTATTCATTTTGTTTCCCAAAGTATCAGACCTCGCATTTGCTCACGTTGAATTTCATCAAGCATTTCCTGGACCACTCTCCTAATCTGTCTAAGTTTTTCGGCAGCCTTCCCACCTTCAGAGTACCACCTGCCTGTCCATCTAAATTCGTATCATCTTCAAACTTCGCCAGCATATCCCCAGCCCTTTCATCCAGATCGTATCTGCAGCATTTGAACAGCTCCGGCCCAACACAGAATCCTGCAGCGTGCCACTTTTCACCGGCTGCCAGTCCGAAATAGAGTATTTCATCCCAACTCTCGACCTTCATCCTGACAGCCAATCCTCCATCTATGCCAATAGCTCACTTCGAACTCCATTGGCCCTCACCTTACTTAACAGCCTCCTGTTAAGAGCCCTTTGGAAGTCCAAATAGATAGCATCCACTGGGTTTCCCTCGTCTAACTGACTTGTTACCTCTTCAAAGAATTCAAAACGAAACCACATTCTCAAATCTTACAGTCACTCTTTATCACAATCAAGCTGGCTCAGGATTTTTTTTCCATTGAAGGCGAAAGTTACACTCACTTGGGAGAGAAACATATGATTTGCAGCATTTGGAATAATTCATTTGAAATGTCCAAACTCCAGCGCAATCACACTGGGGAGAGACCATTGAGATGTGGGAATTCAGGAAAGTTATTTCCTTACTCATGCAAGCAAGAAACCCACCACCGCAGACATATGGGGACAGACCCTTCACTTGTTCTGATTGTGGGAAGCGGGCTGTTTCAGAAATACAAACTCCAAACACAACAGCCAGTTCACATCAGAACAAGACAATTCACATGCTCCATGTGTCGAAAGAGATTCGAAAAAGCGAATGCTCTACTTGCAGATACCAAAAGTTACCAACAAGTGGCGATAGATTGAACCCCACAACTGGAGAACCGAATCACCGCCCTACTCAAAAAAACTTCTGAAATCTGGAGAAATAAATAAGACCTATTTTCATAAAAAGGAAACCAGATGGAGCCAACACATCACACGTTTACGGATTACCAAAATTCATAAACCAGAAAAACCCTCAGAAACATAGTCATGGTACCTGGAGCACAGACTTATAGATTGAAGAATGAGCTACACAAAAGACTAAACCATTTAGTAAAAGGGTCACGGCACTCCATCCCCACCTTGAAGACCATCAAAGACACTAAGATAGAAGAGGATGAAATAATGGTCTCCTTTGATGTGACAGCGCTGTGTACATCAATCAACATGAAACTGGCCGAGGAAACATTGACGACTCTATTAGAAGACCCAAAGACACACACAGCAAATTCCACCAACTTCATCGACAATGACAGTGTCATCAACCTTACCACACACTTCAGCTTCAATAACAACGCCTACAGGCAAATAAAGGGAACACTCATGGGATCTCCGACATCAGGGTTCTGAGCAGAGTCGGTAATGCAGAGACTTCAACAAACAGCTCTGCCAACCATCCAACCAAAACTTTGGGTCCGTTACGTGGATGACATGGTTGTAATCACTAAATGAAAGAAATTAGAGAAAACCTTCAAGACCATCAATAATATCCTTACTGGCATAAAATGCACTAAAGAGGAGGAAAACATCAACAAACTGCCATTCCTAAATGTCACAATAAAGCGAACAGACAATGGGGAACTTCAAACCAGCGTCGACAGAAAAACAATACATACAGACTAAATATTGAAATACAGAAGCAATCATCCCAAAATCCACAAACGAAGCTGCATCGAAACATTATTTCATCTGAGTCAACATCCACTGCAGCACAGAGTCACTATGCAGATCAGAGGAAAATCGCTGATATCGTGTATTGTAAAAGAATGGGTAACCATGAACACAGTCCGCCGATTTCTCAAACAAACAGACAAAACACGTCCAGAGGCCCTAGCCAGTCTCCCCTATATCAACGATATCTCAGAAATGACTGCCAGACTACTCAGACCCCTGAGCATCATGATAGCAAACAAACCCACCAAGACACTAAAGTAGCAACTAATGAAGTTGAAAGATCCGAGACAGACAAAAGCAAAACTGATGTCACTTACGAGATACCGTGGAAAGATTGTAACAAACACGACATTGGACAAACAGGGAGAAAACTAGCCACCAGGATACATGAACACCAACAGGCCATAAAAAGATATGACCCTCTCTCTTTGGTATCCTTACATACGGATAAGGAAGGACACACATGGATTGGGTCGACACATCCATCCTCGGACAAAACAAACAAAGACACACTCGAAAACTTCTAGAAGCATGGCATTTCAACTGCAATTCTATCAACAAAGACATCGAGTTAGACCCCATATACCACCCCCGAGAAAAAAGAATAGGAAGTGAATTAAGCGCAGGAAATGCCGTCACCAATCCAAACAAACCCAAACATATCATTAGATAGCAGGACTTAATAGCAGCGGATCGCCTGAGGCCCACTGAAGATGTTACCTCGTAGGGTGATGAGACTTCTGGAACTGAACCGTCCAGCTTAGCAAGCAAAACTATACCGAGATTTACTCAGTCTTCCCACCCACCTAGGCACCAGTACGTTTACAAGTAACTACAGTTACAGGTTTAAGATTTCTCCTGCTCACCCCAATGAACGTACATTGTTCTTTGGATGATTGCACCGATGTTCTTAAATCATGCTGTATTGAAAGTATTCGTATTGTAGAACATAAATGAAATTGCTTATCTGGAGAAATCGGTTTTGGAGCAGCGTTGCAATTACCCAAGTTCGCACCGGGTAGAAACAGTCTAACTGCGCAGTGTATTAACAGGGATTTTCTGTCTCTTCAATATTAAATGAACAACTATTTTTCACTTTTTCTTTGCAAGGATAGGATTTTGATGCAATTGACATTTATTTCCAAAATAAACTAACGAAGAACTGTTTCTGGTGACTCTATAAATATCTCTATTCTGGTTATCTTTTCCAGCTTAAAATAAAACAGACGCATTCTGCTATATACAACTGAAAGGAACATACTTTAACATTTTCGTGCCACAATGATTACATGCAATGCTGACATTAAATAAGCGCCATGTCAATTACTTGCTTGTCAGATCAAGATTGATGCCCTGGGACACTATTAATTGATCCTGTTCTACTCCCCAACGGTTGAATTATCGAAGGCGCATTTGCTATTTTATTAGGAAGATTAATTTTGCTGTTATCCATACAGTCGATTGCTCGTCCATATGTATTTTCTACTGTCAGCCATGTTTTACTATATTCCATTGCTTTCCTTTTATTTTCGCATTTTACTCTCTCGTCTTATCCATACCATTCCTCTATCACCGCTATTGACACTCAGCCATGCATAAAAAAGCCAAACCTGACTTGGGGATTTTTTTTCGCAATGTGCAAGTAACATTTGACTTCCACGTATTCTTTCCGCATTCCGCCATTTCTTCAACTGTCCTTTAACGACGCTTATGAGTGTTGACAATCCAAGACATAGAAAAAATACTGACGCGAGATATAGTCTTAATCCATGCTTGTATTTGGGCACTAAGACTCTACTTCAACACTTAAACACAAAATCCTTGTTCTGGAAACACCTAATTAGCATTGCTGTCTTAAATATTATAGTTTGTCATTTTAATGCTGGATTAACACTTAACCTTCCTGAAAATTCATGTCCAATCTGAAATCAAGTGTGGAATTGGTGCTGAAATTCAGCGGAAATTGGTCTTAATCAGTATCTGAACGTTAGAACATAAACTTCTAAATTGCTTTACCACTGTGTGTAGGATAGTCAAGGGAAATGTTCACCCATTGAGAATAACTTCCAAAATCATAATGCTGATGACTATGTTATGATTCTCTAAGGACATTGTTTGTGCCCCTACTGTACTTTCTGGGTGCAGTCACGAGATATTATTTCTGTGCAATAAGGGCATACACATACATAACAAAATGACGGATCATAAGTATTTTTGTAAATATTTCTTCTCGATCATGAACAATGACGATACCCCTTGTGGATACTTGGTTAAATTAATTCATCTTGTCGTATCATTTATAATAATTGCTTAAGTCTGTGGGTAACTTAGTGACATCTTCATTGTCTCTACAAATATACTGAACCTTCCTCTGATAATAAACATTCCCGTGGGAACGTCGGAAAATCGGCGAAGTAGCTTCAATTTATTTTGTTGCTTTGTCACTATCACAGTCACCTCGTAGCATATTGACTAAAGGTAGACTTCAGAAGTCAGATGACAGCAGAATTGGCCATCCAGTCAGGCACCTCATGCAACAATTGATGGTAATTAGAAAATTACATTGTGGAAGCAGATAATTTGAATTATCAGGTCCACACTACCTCCTGGGAAAGTTTTTACCCAGACACACCCCTCTAATAATCCTACATTTTCCACAACCTATACATATAATTGACTGCACAATTAGACAATTTCGAATGGCGAAACCACACACTTTTGGAATGTTGGAGTCGACCAAACACGTACAGAGAGAATGTTAAAATAAAAAGGTTCCCAGACTGTCCCTGGCTTTGGACCTGTACAAAGATCACTGACACTGTGAGACAGCGGTGGGAACCACTAAGCTACCACGTTGGCGACTTGGCTGCACTGAATAACCAACTAGTGTAAGTCATACCCGCATGAATGTATTGCTGTTTCTTTGAGATTCTCGCTCTATGATTACAAATATGGTGGGCGCTATCTTTCGTCAAAATTCTTAATAGCTTTTAGCTCCTGGTAAGATGATTCCTCTTTTAACTGTTGAGACTTTCTTGATCAGGGTAACATCTACTTGTAACAACTTATTTTGCCTATTGCACGTACTTGATCTATGATTCGATATCCACAGTATCAATGCTATTAACTGGTACTGTTGTCATGATGTGGGTGTGCTGTATCTTTAAGAAAGTTAAAAGCTAACAAACCCCCCTGACTGCACCAAATGTTCTGAATAAAAAAAGAAATAATATACCATGTGCTCCAGCAAGTGGCGTAGCTAGGGTTGCTGGTTCCTGAAAACGACAAAACCGATCAGAACTAGGCCCATCTGTTTAACATATTCTCCGAAAATGCCAAACTCCAAACCTGTTTGACTTCAGTATTTTGACAATCTTAAAAGGCAATTACACGGTCCAATGATTTGTGGGTGTATGAACAGGGAAAATTGAACTGTTCAGATGAGAACTGCCAAACTACCAGCATGTAAAACGTTTGCCTGCAAAAGCACTCTCTCTGAAGGATACCTTAATCGATAAGTAACCTCTGAAGCACAAATCCCTCGGAACAATAAAAGAAGATTCGACATTTGGCTGGTCTTTGAAAAGTTAAATTGTGATAAATCTTAATGGGAAGGTTTTATCAGACGAGTATTGTAGAAGGAAAGGTAAATCGAATGTGAGGGAAAGAGTTCTAAATGTTTGTTTGTTAATTATTCTGTATTATACTTTCGGAAATAACGTTGTTTACTTTAATTATTGGCCTACCGAGTTTTCACAGATTACTGAACAGAATAAATATTTTCTTTATTGCTGGGTTAAATTAAGCAGGAGGGTTTAGCAGTTATTGCAGTGTTACAGAAGCAAATTTGGTGTTGGCTAATTCTTGCAAGGCTGGTTCCATTTCTTACTTATCGCTGTCTAAAGCTTATCTTAGTTCTAATTGTCTTTAGAGTTATTTGGTAAACAATTACTTGCTGGTTGACCAGCATCATTCTCTCTCAGCCAGGCAAGACATTAATTGTACATTCCTGTATCAGATATTAAATTTACGGATAACTTTGATTTGTCTAACGTTAGTCCTGCTCTTTTTCGTGTGTTCTGTTTCGTTGCACTTGGGTACTGCAGGATTAGTGTGGCCAGTGCTTACATGTTGGGTCAAATCCCTTGCTTATTGTAAAAGACCGTCGTCCCCAACATGACCATCGCGTGCTATGTCATTTGGGTACTTTTAATGTCATGGCTGAATGGATTACACTTAGTCGGGATACATGGCCATTAAATCATGATATTGTGCCTTGGTTTATGATCAGTCTAACATCCATCACCATTAGTTAGATATTTGAAGCATGCTAAATTGTCCTTTGGGGCATGTACAATACTTTAAAATGAGAAAATGCCCTCCACCCGACTACATGGTAATCCCTGGACAATTAAATATTTCCAGTGATGAGCTAAAATCAGACATCACATTCATAGTTTTCTGTAATAATGCCATACATGCATCCAGTGCTTCTGTTATTCCAAACGGTTGTCGTCGTGTTGCGCTGTCCTATTTTGGGGTCGATGATGACAATAGTAACAAGTCTTGAGGCTTAGTCATTTAATCATATTTTGGCAATACATACAATTTTAACGATTTTCAAGTGCTACCAATATTACTAATTAGGAATCCCTTTAACATCTACGTATACGCATATATCACCTGTAATAATGGCCTCACATGGTCCAGTCCACTGGGGCAACAATCCGTTTTGTCCCGTAAGAGTCGAGCCATAAGGTGGTCTTCTGGGTTTTGTTTATCCCTCATCAAATAACTTTCTTCCATTTCTAATCCCTGTCCATATCTTCCGTTTCCAATCCATGCAGTTACATATCAGATTTTTGCACAATCTGGTAAACTCTGCCTGTGACGTTACAAACATCTCCCGTTCATCAACTCAAATGGGGTTATATCTTTCCCCCAGAATACATCTAAGTTGCGGTCAGCACCCTTGTCCAGGCAACTTCTGTTTCCATCAGTGCATTTGCAAAACTATTCTTGAGCATCAAATTCAAACGCTCTGCTATACGTGAACTCAGAGGCTGAGTTGGTAAATTGAAGTTTTGCTTAAACCTGAGAATGGCACACATGCATTTTTATTCCTTTCTGTATAAACTGTGTCCCGTGTTTCAGTGATCATGTGAGTGCATGACACGTCACAGTATTTTTCTATCTCCTCATATTCGTGCTATGGCTTCTGCTGAGCAGTCCATCCATAGGAATGTTTCTCACCACTTCGGAAATTTCTCTTGGAGAACTTGGTGATACACTTTCCCTGTGAATGTGGGAGTGAACAATATATTTATTATGGATATGATCCCAAGGGCTTCGGTGTTGGGGCTGATACTCACCACTTATTTTGGGAGACCCTCCTGGCTCACATGGAGCAAATATCGTACATCTCTGGCAGAACTTCACAATGCCCCTTCCCATTCCAAGGCACCATCAGTAACTAGTTACCTGATGTTGCATTTTGTCCCTTATAGTATATGCAGATCAATGATATGTCCTCAGTAGTGTTTTAAAACTCGACGAGCAATGTAATTCGAATCTGCATTCTCCAAACACACGTCTTCCATTTCATGTTGTTAATTTTTCGAATCCCAGCAGCTCCTTCTGTAAAACGCCAACTTTAATCCTATTTTTATGATTTCATTGAATTATTGTATGTTACCAACCACAGGTCGAAACATATTTTGTCGTTTGGCAATTTAGCTATCACTCTCCTCCAAATGGCTCTGCTCCGTGTCGAATACCTCTGTCAGGCAATGTACTCTAAGGGCAATTAAAAATGTTTCATCAACATGATGCGTTCAGACATATCTCGTCAGGACTTCTTGATTTTTTTTCTCCAACTGGTCTATCGGAGTTGAATGATAGCCAGTCTATTTTCTGAACTTGTTTTTTTACCAAGAGTGAGCTTATGCTCTGTTAATGTATTGTAAAAAATACTACTTAATAGCTAACTAATCTAGTAAAGTATATAGTATTCCAATAGAGTTACCCCAAGCCAATTATTTTCTTTATTATTTTTCATATTATATTTGAACGCTATTTACAGATTAGGTTAGATTACTTACAGTGTGGAAACAGGCCCTTCGGCCCAACAAGTCCACACTGACCCACCGAAGCGTAAACCACCCATTCCCGTACATTTATCCCTTTACCTAACAATACGGGCAATTTAGCATGGCCAATTCAACTGACCTGCACATCTTTGTGACTGTGGGAGGAAACCGGAGCACCCGGAGGAAACCCACGCAGACACGGGGAGAACGTGCAAACTCCACACAGTCAGTCGCCTGAGTCGGGAATTGAACCCGGGTCTCTGGCGCTGTGAGGCAGCACTGTGCCACTGTGCCACCCACAATTGTATGAGTAAACTCTGCTTAATATCGAGACGTTTGACCAATTGAATTGCATCTGAGCCACCGTTCCGCCATTGGAAACTGTCATTGGAGAGGGTTACATTCGAACACGAGGAATGTTTTAATTAAAAAATATGAATGATTTACTGCAATAAATTGATAAATGAACTACACAATAAGTAAAACCGAGAAGACGGTAGTGAATAGCTAATTTGTGTGTTTCGATATTCTTTGTTGAAGGGGAAATGCACGGAAAAACACATTTCAAACACTGAGGTTTTCGATACATAACTGGGAATTCTGATTCTCTGCAAACCGTGGATAGCGATAATTGGTGAAATGTTACCATGAAGAAGAGTTTGCATCATCCAAAATTTCACTCTTTTGATTTGGAATGTTGTGATAGATTAGCAATTTTAAAACATAGTAAATAAATGGACTCAAGGTAAAACGGCGGGCATTGGAACAATAGGAGATCAGCTAACCGATTGACTTGACTCAAAAATGTACTAAAATTATTGTCAGAAATTGACTTCAAAGCCAGTATGCTCTGCGGCTGTCTCAGTTGGTATTTGTTATTATTGTTATCGTCGTCATCTGAAAATTATTGTCTTAAAGACGCTTTGAATGGAATATGCTTACACAGCTATTTCAGGCTTAAAATGCCTTAACATTGCACATATCTGCAGAAATAAGGTCAACCTGGTCTCTGTTAGTAATTGCCTACCTCGTGTTCTAATTATACATCCCTTCTATCAGGACTCCACAAGATTGGAAATTATCCTTCCTATATCTACCCTAACAGTCCTAATAAACTTTTATTTGTGTCAAAGAGATTTTCTCTCAGTCTTTGACATTTGCGTGAAAGCAGTCACATTTTCCTCAGTCTCTCCTCATTGTACAATCACACCGTATAACGAATCAGTGTTTCAAATATATACTGCACAGCTCTCTTGTCAGTGCATTCTTTCATACATTTGCAAATGTACAGTGTACACAATGAAGCTGATGTAGTCTCACGTTGACCTCTGTGCAGTCATATCAGAAAAATCTTTACACATGTTCTGAACTCTCTTGCTGAAGGTTCTGACGATTGATTGCCTTCCTAAAAATTTCCTGCATGTTCGTATACATTCACTTGTCTTTGAGGCGTTAAAGTGGCCTTATGCTTACCAACATATTGCATTATCCAACAATTTGCTGATGTTCAATCAAACTGGACGTCTTCATTTTTTAATACATTTTAATCCATTTACTTCCATGTCTCCTCATTTTGTTCTATTATGTTTCCCTCAGGTTTCGTCACAAATTTCTCACAGCTCATATGTCTAATATGCTCCAATATACATGTGCTCTACTTTAGGTTCCTACCCTTCCATTTGGAATGTGAGAACTTCTGTCGGCCTCAATAACGAGAACCTTCAAAAGTTTCGATAGTACCAGATTAATACACTTTATTAGTATTATTATTATGATTACTATTATTATTATTATTATTATTATTATTATTATTTCTCTTGTTACATCTTCACAAATTCGATGAAAGGTTTCGTTAAAAGTTACTTATGTTTGCACAAATGATTGCTGACTGGAAGCACGTCCTGTGAAAACTGATTTACACCTCTATTTAAGATGGCCTTTCAAATATATTCGAACATCTTCCTTGCTTGTGAAATCGGTGGGAATGTTCTGCAGAATACCTTTTCCTCTCTCATTCTATCTTTCATACTTGTTTAATTGTTGTAAGTATAGTTAGAGGCATTACAAGTAATTGCATTTTAATTATAAGGGTTTCCAGAACTTTTCAGTTCATGTTTTGAAATCGACAAAAGAAAACAGACAGTCTGTTTTATTGCGAGGTGCAAAGAGTAAGAGGAAACCCTGAACTAGTATCAGTCAACTCAGAACCATCAGGCGAAGAGAATGTGGAAACAAGATGCAAAAGTGTGTTTCGTAGTTTAAGGGTCCTGTCAATGGTATGTGAATTTTGGGAAAAAAAAATTAAAAAGCAGTCATTAATATTGATTGCTGTCTGACAAACACTTCTGGTGAAAACGTTCTATTTCGACATAATTTGGTGAAATACTTAAAGTACTCTCTTCATCAATGTACCATTTATAACAATTGCAGAATTAATAAAGTCACGAACCCGTATGTGCACGATCAATTACTTTGTTAACAGAATACCATGAAAACATTTTATAACATTGATCCAAAGATTCAGATAGTCTTCCAGCTTGCAAACCTTCGTTCCCACTCCCCCATTCCAAATGGTTTCAAAAATATTAAGCTCGTCCCATTGGCTTCAATTTGTTACATAAACCTTTCCCATTCATGCACCTTTTAAGATGTCAGATAAATTACTAAATTAAACTTCCATCTCATACTTCTTCTGCAGATTATTGAGCATACAAACCATCTTCTGTGTGAGATGCTGTCCCTCAGGTCACTTTTTCAATGTTTTCCTTCTCCTCCTGAAAATATAACTTCTAACCATAGTCTCTTGACCTCCTATAACCCTCACCTTAAGCTCTTCAACCTGCAGCATTCCCAACGCCCCTCCCCCGAGTCCCTCCTCCCTATCTCTTGTCTTAGCCTGCTTGGCACACCCTCCTCATTCCTGAAGAAGGGCTTATGCCAAAAACGTCGATTCTCCTGCTCCTTTCATGCTGCCTGACCTGTTGCACTTTTCCGGCAACACATTTTTCAGCTCTGATCTCCAGCATCTGCATTCCTCACTTTCTCATCGTCTCTAACACCCAAGCGAAAAGACCTTTGCTATTCACCTTGTCTATGCCTCTCAAGCCTTCATAAAATTCTGTGAGGTGGTTCTCAATCTTCTACCCTCCAGTGGAAAATGTCCCAGTCTATTCATTCTCTCCTTATAACACAAACACTCCAGTAGCTGCAACATGATAGCAAAACTTTTCCGAAATCTCTCCAATTTATTATTATCCTTGCTGCAGTATGGGCGGCATGGGGGCACAGTGGATGGGCGACACGGTGACACAGTGGATGGGCGGCACGGAGGCACAGTGGTTAGCACTGTTGCCTCACAGCGCCAGAGACCCGCGTTCAATTCCCGCCACAGGCGACTGACTGTGTGGAGTTTGCACGGTCTCCCCGTGTCTGCGTGGGTTTCCTCCGGGTGCTCCGGTTTCCTCCCACAGTGCAAAGATGTGCAGGTCAGGTGAATTTACCATGCTAAATTGCCCGTAGTGTTAGGTAAGGGGTAAATGTAGGGGTATGGGTGGGTTGCACTTCGGCGGGTCGTTGTGGACTTGTTGGGCCGAAGGGCCTGTTTCCACAATGTAATGAAATCTAATCTAAAAACCAGATCTGTATACGTTATTCCAAAAGCAGCCTTACAGACACCCTGTGCAATCTCAACATAACATATCAAATCCAATTATCAATCGTCTGAGCAATAGCTCAAGCATGTGAAATGCCTTTTTAACATTCCTGCCGACTCATAACCCAACTTTCAAAGAACTGCGTACATGAACTGCTTGGTCCCTCTGATTGACAAAACTACCTCGGGCGCTACAGTTAACTTACAAGTCATGTCCTGGCTCGTTTTACAAAAAAAAATCAAATTGAATTTTAAATTTATCCAAATTAAACTCATTCTGCCGCCCCTCAGCACAATTGGTCAAAGTTTACAAGAAAACCTTTTAAAGAGAGGTAAATTTCTTCATTATCCATTATACTATCTGTTTTGGTGTAATGCACAAACTGTATTAAACATGCTGCCTGAATTCATATCCAAATCGTTTATAATATTCAAAAGCTACATTGAACCCAATACAAATCCCTGTGGAACATCGCTGGTAACAGGTCGTCAGTTCGAAAAACAACTGGTCACTACCACCCTCTGTCTCCTACCAGAAATGTAGTTTTGCATACAATTGACAACGCTTGTCTGAATGCTGTGTGATCGATTTTTGCACATTAATCTAACACGCAGACACTTGTCAAACGCTTTACCGAAGTCTATGTGGACAATGTCTACGTTTCTGCATTCATTGGCTTCTTGGTCACATCGCAAACAACCGCAATCAAGCTTGCCAAACACGGGTTCCCACGGACAAACCATGCTGACTATGTCTAGTCAGTCCTTGCTGTTCCAGTGCATGTAAACCTGGTCTCTCAGAATCCCTTCCAATAACTTACCAATACTGATGGCAAATTCACCAGTCACTACTTCACAGGCTTCTCGTTGGAAACGTTCTTCAATAAATTCTTAACATTTACCAGCTTCCAATCCTCCATCTCCTCACGTGTGTCTATGCATGATACAAATATATGTGTTCGTGGCCTCAAACTTTGTTCTGTAACTTCCCAGTAAGTATTGGGATGTGTATGGGCATGGATATAATTAGCTTCAGAGGGATGATGTGGACTCGGTGGGACAAATGAACGTCGATTCTCCTGCTCCTCGCACTCTGCTTGACCTACTGTGTTATTCTAGCACCACACTCTTGACCCTCGACTGGAGAAATGGAGTGCTTACGCATTCTAGGTATTATCTGATGAATGCCTCTACACCCCTCGTACACGTCGAAATATTCACTTGATCGAAAAATTCCACCTCAATTATGTCTTCATTTTTATTGAACAGAGCATCAATAGCTTTATTCATCCTTTTACCCCACACTTACTGGCTTGCATTCTCCCTAATAGGAACAACATCCCTATGAACATCCATTATCTCATTTTTGAAATCCTTCCACTAGCCAGTCGTCCCTTCACAAATTAATGTATGATGTGACAGCAGTCTGATAATATAACAGTACGTAGAGTCATATCTCAGTCTAAAGCATAATATAATTTTCTGAATAGTCACACATTTCCTGCAGCACAACGGCATTCAATTTGCACCTTGATAGCAGATTGGACATTCACCAGTTCCCCTTCAAATAACACAGCAGATAGGACCTGACATCAGCCGCTGTTCGTCAATATTGCCTGAATTCATAAAATGAAAACACCAAATTGATTTCGATCACAGAATATAGAGAGACTTACAAGTGGAAAATATGCACCATCTGATAAGAACTAAATACGCTGGTTTCGCGCTATAAAATCAATTTTAACAGAGAGTTGAATTAATTTTGAAATTGAATAAGTAATGCAACTTTAAAATCGTATTAGTATTACGAATGTGCAAAATGTGAATTTGCAACGGATAAGAAATTAAACAAGTGAAAATATGACATTCTTCCAGAGATTGAGAAAAGATATATGACCTTGTAATAAATAAAAAATAGAAACGAAAGTGATAATGCGAACGTATTGAGATAGCTTAAGAATGTTTTCTGCGATAGAAAAGTAACAACACTGCTCTACCTGTCAGTCTGAATGCGACAATGATGGGAGGTACTCTTTGTGTTTCTATCAGAAGATAGAAAATGTTTCTGAAAGAAAATGTTACCTCATATACCTCACGTCAGGCTCCAGGGAGATAATTGGTTGTTTTGAGATAGTGCATTAACAGTTTACAATGGATTAGCACAGCGTCTGCTAAGATGATTTTGAACGTCGTGGAGGACATAAATGTTTTGTTAACTGCCTGGGTCCTGTTGTAAAAAAATGCGATAAAGAGAACATCCAGATTCATCCCAGTTAATTTCATTATCATTGGCAGACCAGACTGCCTGGAAATTGGACACAGAACTGAGCAGAGTCGAATGCCTCGCCATGCTGAGAAATGGACATTTTCTGTGGAAAACTCATTTCTCTTCTCCTGCAAGCTGTTATAATTCTTTTCCATTCGTTTACGAAGAAAGTGCATTACGCATCCAAGAAGAAAAGAACACATAACAATGTAAATTTCAGCACAAGAGCAGGCCACTCACCCCTTGAAGAGTGCGTGAATCTAGAGACTCCACCTATACCTGTAGCTCATTTTCGAAGCGCCTGTATCCCTCTACTCACTTTCCTTTCACTAATCTGTCTGATACATCTTAAATGATTTTATCGTGCCCACATCTGCCACCTTTACTGGCAATGCATTCCAAGCACCCATCGCCCTGCACATAAAGAACTTCTCACGCTTATCTCCCCGAAACGTTTCCGCTCTCCCCTAGTAAGTTACAACCCCAATCGGGGAGAAAAAAAATTGCTATCGATCGTTGCTATGCAACTCATGCTCTAAATTAAAAACAATAACAGAAATTGCTGGGAGATGCTCATCATGTCTGGCATCGGCTGTGGATAAAATCAGAGCAACAGTTCGCGTCCAGTATGCCTTCCTCAGAAGTTTATTCCAGGCCTCAGATGTTGCAGCTTTTTTTAAAACTCTGCCGAAAATTGAAGAGTAATTGCAAATAACAAATAATCTATCAACATGCAGCTTATTCAATCAAAGGGAAATCGCAAACCAGATAATGTAATAGACACAAAATGGCTGAGGTTTTGAAAATGTACGAACAAAAGTATTGAAGGCTCGTGTTGGAGGTATCTAAGCTCGTCTAAATTTCCTCCAACTCAAGCATAATAACATAGGACATAAGAGGAAATTCAGTCTCTCAAGTTGGTCTACCATTTCGTAGCATCATTGCTGAACTGGTGTTATGAAAGTTATTCTGGCAGTTACGTAGTTAATTTCTTGTTGTAATGCAGGCCCCGGATCATATTACAGGGCTCCAGTAAGAGAAGATGGTAGTGCATTGTGATCGTCTCGTTAAATCACTGGAAGATGAGCTAATGCTGAAGACGATGGTGTTGTAGGTTAAGTGCAATGTAGGGAACCAGTGTGGCAGGCGCAGATAAGTTTCGAAAGACAAAGCAACCCAGCATGATTTGCTCTGCTAACGTTTTCCAATTGGCGCGGGAACAACAACTCCATAAACTGCAGAAGAACAACCGGTATGTGGGCACTAAGTGGATACATTTTGCTGGCTGACATAGCTTTGCTTTTTAAGACTTGAGTTTAATTTGATGACGAATTTTCTGCGTTTCCCGGTTATTTTTCTGGAATTTTGAGTGGTTCTGCCACAATAAATTTGACATGCCAGATGGGATCGGGAAAAGAGCATTTCCTCTGAAAAGAGGCTGCAGCCGCAGGGCACTTCCCAGTAGAACCAACAGCTATCCTGAGACAGACGGAATAAAATGGCTGGGCACCCACAAAAGAAAGGGTAAGCGTTTTGCTGCTAATTTGGACAATATTCTATCAAGTACGGTAGTTTCTCGGGAACGCAGAAAGCTACTGGCGGGTCTCTCCGATCCAAAGAACCAGAAGGGGGCGGGGTGGTGAAGAAATCTTTCAGGAGACGCAGAAAACAGTTCAGGAAAACTACACAAGGGGTATGCAGTTAGAGACGAAAGTGATTGAGACAAATCTCCACGTGGTGTGTTTACGTTTCTGTGAAGCTTTAAGAAAATAAAGTTTTAAGTTTTACGAAAATAAAGAAAAGCAAGACAAAACGAAAATGAAAATAAAGGGGTGTGAGCGATCAGGAACCTATAAGGCATGTTTTAATGGTAGTAATAGTGATTTAGATGAAATTCAAAATCGGCAGATTGGCAGATTAAAAGTTAAATAATAGAGATTATCAGAGTGTTAAAGTGTTACTGGACTGTTGAATGTTTAAGACCAGGTCTGTATGGTAACTGAACAGTGCTTTTAGAAATGAACAAAGGAACTATTTATGCAAGGTTCTGAAATAGAGAGAGAGAAAAATAATGGCTCAGTGCTGAGCTACTGACTGATTGCAGGACGTTTATGTGTGTGTGTGTGAGAGAGAGAGAGAGAAAGAGAGAGAGAGAAGCTCTGACTTGCAGAAAGGCTTTGTTTATGCATGTGCATGTGTGAGAGAGACAAGCTCTGGCTTGCAGAAAGGCTGTGTATATGTGTGTGTCTGTGTGTGTGCGTGTGTGTGAGAGAGAAAGAAGTTCTGGCTTGCACAAAGGTTTAGCTTGTGTCTGTCCGTGTGTGAGAGAGACAGACTCGACAGTTTAACCGTTGTGATCTGATTTGCATGCACAATTGTTTGTTGGTGGTCAAACATTTCTGTTTTGTTCCCCAGAGCTCGAGATCCAGGAGTGCTTTGATTTCAATTTGCCCTGTAGGAATTTAAGATATACATTTTTTTTCTGGAGAAAGTTTCAAGGAACCATCGTGTATTCTGTGGCTGGAGTCCGAGAATAGTACTGGCAGAACGAATGAGGATAGATTTTTATGTGCATTAGTTGAAACTAAGGAAGTTTAAGGACTGATTGGTTGGTAAGGGACAATTGCAAATTGAGGAATTCGGGAAAACATATACGAACTGACGAGGCACAATTGGACTTCTAAGTCATAAGGGTGTGATTTGTGAAAACAGAGATAATAGTTTAGCGAGATTGAAATCTATGTCACGATGAAAAAAGGGACTGCAGTTGGAATATTGACGGAGGAATTTCCAGTATTAAGAAGCGATATCATATAAATTTCTGAAAAAGTGGAAAGAAAAACTAAGGATTTATTAACATAATGAATGGAAGAAGGTACCTTTGATATGAATATGTGTGATGAAATGCAAGGTTTAATTGACAATTATAGACGTAAGGATAAATCAAAGAAGAGAATGTTGAAGAGAGAATAGGAGGTGGAAATTTTAAATGTAATTCGAGTTGAAGAAGTGGATTTGCAGAACGTTTTTCAGGCATCACTTGCGACTGATGGGGTTGCCAGAGAGCAGAGAAAGCAGTTTCTCTTTACAAAGGGTGGCCATGAAACCATCTCCGCGTACCCAATGAAGAATAAAGGGCCTTCATTCCTGGGGGCCCAGCAGGGGATAACATCTATATATCCCAGTTCGGAAGACTTGGAACTTCACCCTCGCTCCAACGCCCCCCTCCCCCCAATCCACACACACACACCCATTTAGATGGAGAGAATGTAACACACTGTCCTGCAGTAAGGGGGACATTATAGTTAGAGGGGAAATTTAATTGGGAAGAAGCTGTGCCAGAATAGAATATGTTAAGAATAAAACGGAGGCAGAGCAGGCGAAGAAGCAAGCACAATTAGGTGCTTTTGACATGGAAAAAGAGAGACTTAGAGGTGAAATTCGGGAGCAACACAAATTAGAGAACGGAGGGATTGTGAGGTAATTTAAAGCTTTGCATGGATGTTGGGCAGAAACAGGCGGACGGTGATACTGACAGTAATGGGGGGAACAGAGCAGGCAGTAATGTGTTCAGGAAAATGGGCACAAGGCGAGGAAGCGAAAAAAGAATGGCAAGATACGAAGTAGGTTCTGAAGTGGAATCTGATGAGGAAATACAATGTAGCAGTTTTAACAAGAGAAAGAAGCTGTCACAGGGAAAGATACTGTCATTGCTTATAAAATCCATTCCTTGGGAACCCAGGATCTAGAAAGGCTGAGAAACGTGTTGCCCAATTTTCATGACAGAGCAGGAAAGTGGATTAGAGACATTCAGGATGAAACTATAGGGCGGTTGTTGGCTATGAGGGATTGAAGTCACCGTTAATAAAGGTGTTGGGACTCACGAATTAATAGAGATAATGAATTGAGCGTGGCTGAAGCATGGGGTGAACAACCCGATAATTGATGGTGCTGCACTTGATCGAGTAAGATAGAATGCGTGGCTGGCACTTCGAGATTGTTATCTGCACAAGATTGATCCCTCAGCTTTGAGAGAAATCCACTGGGAGACACTGAAAACCCAGCAGCCTACCTGGAAAAGCAGTTGAAAAAGTGGCATCTTGAAATGGATCAAGTGACGGAAGGTAGTCAACTGCTGACCACAATGTTCCAGACTGTTATTGTTGAGGCCATGACCTCTCAATTCAAATCTAAGTTAGAGAAGGCAGCGGTCTGACGTAGATGAACCGCCAAGACTTCAGAGATAATGTAGTCCATGCAGTCGAGAGATACTGGAAAGACAATAAGAAGCTGGCTGAGTAACAGGAGGAAGTGCAAAGAACTTTTTCACTACTGCAGCTCAAGGAATCTAAAAAGAATGAAAGAGAGAAACGCAAGGAGATGTTGCCAGTGACAGATCGGTTGATCGACGGTAATGTAATGAATTACATGCTGTGTTGGGAGAGCACCCTAACGCCACATGGCAAGGGCAAGGAAACTACATGCCGATAAGAAATGTTTTTGGAGGGACATTTTCCAGAAGTACAATACAAAGGGCAAAATAAAATTAAGCGACAGCGTTGGCGGAACTAAAGTTTCCAAGGACAGGGACAAGGAGGTGGGGGCGCTAAAGGATATGGTGAGAAGTCAGATTGAGAGAGGATCAGGACTAGTGTGCTCGGGGTATTATCAACCAGGCCATTTAAGGAGAGATGTGTTCATATTGGCCCTGGGCCTCCTGCACCCGGCGTGCACCTCTGAGTCACAGACGTGCAGCTGACCCGCAACAATCCCTGCAGGCCAGATGGGACCTGTAAGTCCAAATAGGATGTATTAAGTGGACCCAGAGAACCCCTGTGTGAAGGGGCTACATCCTATGTTAAATATACCGCCCAGGTTTACATGTCACGTAAATTTGCTAAGACTGTAGCGTTTTCGGGTAAGCCGCTTCACAATTCCAGTAAGTTTGCAAGTGGACAGTAAAACAGTTGCCTTGTATTTATTCGTGTCCAATGGGACATCAATTAATTTGCTGGGCCAGGACGCTTTCTTGAAGTTAAAATTAAAATTGGAATGTACTCAAAAGGTATTTAATGTCGACAAAGCAAATTCTCAGTTATCGTTGTTGGGAGAAAGAAAGGCCAAAAATATGAGATAGGTGACCTGGGTAGTTATATTTGGGAAACTTAGGAAAATTGGAGGAAACATGCTTTTGCTTTACTGCCTTTGGCTGCACCACCGAAGTCTGAGCTGCATTGTGCAGTGTTTTGTTTTCACGAGAGGCAGAGTAAAGTACTTGAAGAGCATTGGCACTGTGAGGTTGCCTCCACACAGCATTTACAATGTAAAGCTAGAGTGATAGGGAAGCAGGGAGCAACATATCGGTAAGAAAAATGATTTTCTAGAGAAATGGCCCGTTTGCCAGGTGCTTGGGCCAATGTGACATGGTTAACAAATGAGCAACATCAGTCCAAAGATTTGGCATCCATGGTTCAGCATGTAGAAATGATTAGCAGATGACTACGCCAGGAGTCTGGAAATCTGGCGATGATAACTTTGTTCGAATTGTGCTTTGTATAGGTATGGTGGGGAACACCAATGATGTAGTTTACCAACGGTGTTTGCAAATGATAGCTGGAGGAACTGGCCATCTGTTTGATTATTGGTTGGATGCACTGCCAGTTCGGTAATGGTCACAACATGATACGGATGTGGGGAGAATGAAATCAGCGAATCCATTGGAAATTAGGTTAAAGTTGGGGGCACATTTATGTAGATGTTCGCAGTATCCTTTGAACCAAGAGGCAGAGGAGGAATTGACAGGAACAATACGGGGACTACTGGACGCAGGAGTGCTTCGGGCATCATATAGTCCTAGTAATACTCAATTGCGACCTGTTCCAAAAGCAGATAAGTCTGTGATGTTGGTTTGCTCACTGAACTGGGAGGTTCATGTCAAGAAGTATCATGAACTCGACAAGGTAACGTCTTCACTTGGCCTCAGTCAAAACAGTGTACATGATTCTTACTTACTATTTATATGTTTGGGTTTCTTTGGGTTGGTGATATTATTTCCTGAGGTGATGTCATTTCCTGTGGTGATATCATTTCCTGTTCTTTTTCCAAGTGGGTGGTAGATGGGGTCTAACTCGATGTGTTTGTTGATAGAGTTCGGGATGGAATGACATGCTTCTAGGAATTCTCGTGTGTGTCTCTGTTTGGCATTTTCGAAGATGGATGTGTTGTCCCAGTCGACGTGGTGTCTTTCCTTATCTGTATGAAAGGATACTAGTGAGAGAGGGTCAAGTCGTTTTATGGCTAGTTGGTATTCATGTATCATGGTGGATAGTTTTCTGCGAGTTTGTCCAATGTAGTGCCTGTTGCAGTTCTTGTAAATGACATTCGTTTTGCTTGTTGGCGACACAGGTCCATTCAGTTTCATGAGCTGCTGCTTTCGTGTGTTGGTGGGTGTGTGGGCTACCATGATGCCAAGAGGTCTGAGCAGTCTGGCAGTCATTTCCGAGATGTCTTTGATATAGCGGAGTATAGCTCGGGTTTCTGGACGTGTACCGTCTGCTTATTTGAGTTTGTTGCTGGGAAATCGGCGGACTGTGGTCATTGGGTACACATTCGTTTTCAATACACGGTGCAGGTGATTTCCCTCTGGTCTGCGTAGTTCCTCTGTGCCGCAGTGTGTGTTGGCTCGTTGAAGTGATATTCTGATGAGCTTCGTTTGTGGATGTTGGGATAATTGCTTCTGTAGTTTAATATTTGGTCCGTATGTCTTATTCTCCTGTAGACGCTGGCAGACGTTCCTAATAAGGAGTAAAGAAGACACAGGAAGATCTGAAGACAAGAACTTTGAACCGGGCATCCTGTGCAAGGAAATTCCTCGATAAACTTCATCTTTGCGTTCGTGGGTTTAACCTTCCATGACTGATGAAATGTCAAAATTATGTCAGTTCTGATTTTGCCAATTCCGTTTTATTTTAGTTCATCACCAGTTTTGCTTCTCAAACTCGTTCAAAGAGCTCTTCCAAGTGCATCATGTAATCTTCCTAGAATTAATAAAAATCACTGCTTCGTCCAAATAGGCTATACCGTTTGTAACCGAACAACAACTCTATTCTTGAGTATTTGGAATGTGGCGGGCGTGATTTCCATTCCAAAGACATCACCTTAAGCTGATATAGCCCATTGGTGTTACAAATGCAGAACTTTCTTTCGCCATCTCTTATTCGGGGTCTGCTCTCCTGCTTAATTTAAAATCAGCAACATAGAAAAGATTAGTCCCGTGCAGTAATCTGTAAAACTTCGAGTGGGCAAGAACTATGTAAAGTAAATCTTAACAACTTTATTTCTTAAAATACAGCAGAGAATAATTATCTAACCACTACCTACAATTTAGTTCTCTAATTTATCCTTCAACTTCTCTTTAAAATACTTGTCCGATAAAACTCCCAATTAAGATTAACTAAACAATACTTCTTATCTCAAAACCAAGCAGCTGTATGTTCTTGTCTTCGGATTTTGCGATGCCTTCTTCTCCCCTTGTTAGGGATTTCTGTATCACACGTTACTGATGGAAAATGTACTTTGAAAAGAGATGTTTTCAAGCAGCTTTTTACATGCCAGGAGTTAGCAGGTCTTCTCTCAAGTTTTCAATTCCCAGCCCCGTCTTATACCCGAGATGTGGGAAAAAGATCTATCAACCTGCCTCCCCATACTTGCCCACACAGAAGGGAAAATCAAGCCTGGCCAAACCAGACAAGAAATACCCAGAATACCTTAGCATTGACCAAACAGTCTGACAGGATAACCAGATATGATCATAGTCACTCACAGACCAGAGAATACGGTCATAACAAACTAACAATAAGCTTCATGGATTCGGTCAACACAGCTTAGCCAAAACTGAAAGAGCAGTCTCGTACCCCAGTGATACCAAAGCCACACAAAGCCACACGCAGGTCAGATGGTGGGTCACCCAAATGCCTCGCTCACAAGAGAGAAACAATGGAATCGCATTATTGTTTCAAAATAGAATATCTCACCAATCCTTGAAGAGAGCTGGAATCTACTGATCCCATCAAGAACTGTTTGATGTTGCCAGAAATTTACATTTCAGCAATGAGAACATTCTTCTGTTAGATGTTTTGCAATTATCACCATTGTAATTGGATTGCTTATTTTTCAAATACGTTGTAATTTCCCCATTTTCCACAACCTCATTGCGCAACATTATTTTTAAAGCTGGCTAAATGTTTAACTCGAGGAAGAGAGTTAAGGTGACGTCGAGAGACGCCACACCTTTCCACTTTCCGCAAAGACCGTTCCCTCCTTGATGACCTGGTCTGGTCCACGCACCCAACAACCTATCATCTCTTCCTGGCAAGTTCCCCTGCCAACGCAGGAATTGCAAAACTTGCGCCAACACCTCCCCTCACTTCCATCCCAGGCCCCAAAGGAACCTTCCACATCCATCAAATTGCTACCTGCACATCTGCCAATGTCATTTCTTTTATCAGTTGCTCCCGACGTGGACTCCTTTACATTGGGGAGACGGGACGCCTTTTCACAGAGCGCTTTAGGGAACATCTCCGCGACACCCGCTCCAATCAACCCCACCGCTCCTTGTCCCAACGTGTCAACTCCCCCTCCCACTCTGCCGTAGACATGCAATTCACGGGCCTCCTCAGCCGCCACTCCCCCTGCCCGATGCCTGGTGGAAGAATGCATGAACTTCCACCTCGGTACACTTAAACCCCAGGGTATCAATGTGGACTTCACCAGTTTACTCATTTCCCCAACCACTTCCACACCCCAGCTCTTACCGTTCAGCTCAGCACCATCCTCATGAACTGTCCTACCAGCAATCTTTCTTCTTAACTATCCTCTCGACTTTCCTTTCTGACCTATCTCCTTCAACCCCATCCACCTATTGTACACAGGCCTACTTTCTCCCCAGCGCCACGCCCCCTCGCATTTATCTCTTCCCCACGGAGGCTCCCTGCCTTCATTCCCGATGAAGTTATTTTGCCTGAAACGTCGATGTTCCTCATACTCGAATGCTGCCTGACATGTTGTGCTTTCCCACCACCACCACTCTCATCTAGACTCTGATCTCCAGCATCTGCAGTCTTTACTTAGACCTACACAGCCTGCCTATGCTGTTTCAGCTTGGTCAATTTCTCTTCCGCAATATCTCTGTGATTTGTCATCTCTGGTTTATTGGGCTTATTTCTCCAAAACAAAATTGGCGTGGACGTAGCCCCTTTCCTCTCAACAGGTTAAGCGAAAAAGACATTTTAAAATTATCCCAATTCACACTTGGCGGCTAGACCTGCCACAGCGGGTCAGACCGAGTGAAAGGTTGGACGACTCAGGATGTTAGCCACAATTATAATCCAACCAATGCAGCAGCTCAGCGTTCAGCAACTACGGACTTGGCCTAAGGAGGCAGTCGGGTAAGGACCTAAACTGATCAACTAAATTTTAAGTAATTTGGCAGACGCGTGATCCAACTTGAACCAGGGCTTGTGCCAAAACGTTGATCCAGCCAGGGGAAACACGGTCAGCCAACGGAAGTCTGGCAAGATTGAATGAAATTGACAGGGGACCGACCTGTTCACTGTTTTCTATTCTATGGTTTCTGAGTGTTTGTTTTGTGTGTGCCTATTTGCTTTGCGGTTACTGAGTGCTTGACTTGTGAATTTCATGTGTCTCGTCTGAGTGTGTTCACCATCCATAAACTGTTTGTCTACACTGTGGTCAGCGAGGACATGCTCGATTACTTAACGTGTCAATCTCTTGCAGCTTGTGTGTTCAATAAGCCCTCTCTCTGTTCATTCTTCCTCGAAAGACAAAGTACAGCACTTAGCACTCAACCAAGGACGTCCAGTACGCCATGGGACACGGATATCCACCCTCTGCCGGAAGGTGTCAGCTGCAGAAGCTGGGTAACCCCAACCACGTGGTGAGACCGCACTGTGCCGAAGATGAGCAAGATGATGTAAAGAAGCCATGGTAACTGCGTGAATTTCCAGACAAAGTTTGGAGATGCTCTTGTTACACCTAGTTCACCGGTAGACACCATGCTAAAAGAGACAGGTGACAGCCGGTATGTATCCCCTGAACAGGAAGCATTTACACCAGCTCCCAAGGGCATTGGCCATGTGGAGGAGCCTTTAAATTGGATACGATTGATTACTGGGCCATGGCCATTTCGGGATGGCACAGGAAGCCCTCCTGGGACACGCTTTACATCCTTCAGTGCCTTGAACATTTTTGGGACATTGCTAAACAGCATCAGCCCCAGAAGGAAAAAGACGGTCGCAATAACCCCCTGATGGTGGAGATCCCAATAAAATTCGACAAGGCCCCACGCCGTTTCTCGGAAACTTACCCTACCACCTGAACCGCCTGACCCACTGTCAATGAAGTTGCTGCATTTCTCACCACGCAATCTCATGAGAAGCTTCCAGCAAGAAACAGCAGCCGCCATTAAGTCCGAACCATCACCACTGCCCAACACAAATGGTAGCCCCAGAATCACAAGAAGCGTGGCTGCTTCCCAGAGAAACCAGGGCACCGGCTGTGGCTCTACTCCCCTCGATTAGACCTGGACGCATGCAATGGTCCAGCCCATGCTGTAAGATGCCACAGACCTGTTGAAGCACTCACTCCCAGTCTACAATTGGCTATTCTAAATTTTCATAATCGAAAACTGTTTGCCCAAAATGTGCAGACCCGATAGCAGCTCGTGTACGGGGCCCACTGGGCGACCATTCGCCCTACTATTGACTTTCCCAACCAACCCTGGGACACCACTGCTGTCCGGGAGAAATGGCTGGACAGCACCGTGAAGGATGCAATAAATGCCAGCGCAAGACAGCAAGTCGACTTTGGTGCTGTAACCCGGTGTCTGCAGAGAGCAGACTAGCCCTTGCCCGATTGCATTGCCTGCTTTCGTTACGTCTGGGACTCCTTGACGGGCATTCATTGCAGAAAATGAAAAGATGTCTGTGCAGACCCTAGTGAACTGCATGCTTCCTCCATATGCTCACGTATATAAACTACATATTCTCACTTGGCATACGATGGCCTGGGGGTCTCTTTGACCATAGTCAGTAACTTTGACATTGCTGGGCTGTTCACCATGCCAAACCAAACGAGGGCATTCTCCGAAGCGCACAACTGGACTGCCGGAAATACACTACAAGATCGGTACAGATATCTAATCGATTTCAGAAAGGACAACGTCAAAACTGTGGCAAATCGGGACAGTGGTCAGAATAATGCTGGTCAGAACCCAGTGAGGGACGCTCAGGCCCCTCCATCCTCCCCCACTCCCTGGAGGGCGACAGCAGCCCACAACTCCACAGTGGCAAACTTAGCAGACTGCCTAAACCATGCACGAGCCCTTCCCCAATGCCGCATAAAGCAACTAGGGCTGTCGTGAGGGGTGTTTTGCAATTGGTCTCAATACGCTTCTCCAACTCCCTGTCCAAAAATCCGATGGTGGCTGTGGAGGTTTGGGGGCGGATCATCTCTTTTCCGGTGGACTCTGGGCCACCTACTGGCTTGAATCCCCCTCTGTAGAATTTTTTCCGAGATACATGACCGTCCACACCGTAGGACTTTCTGGAGTGCCCATGATGGGGCCATCTCCCAAATCATTAACTTCAGTATTGGACCTTCCACTGTCCCTGATGCTGCCATTAAATTCACCTCTTCCCCAGCCACCATTCTGTGCCAGCAAACCTTATATAAATTTGTTTGCCAGCATCATTTAGACCTCATCATGATACTTTTACGCCAGCGACCCCTCCACTTTATGCCCCTCAGTTAGGCCCCCGTTGCCCTGTTAGAGGTTGTGCAACTTGGGCAGATTGTGTTTTGTGTGCACTATACTCCTGCAACATTCCAGCCCAC
The DNA here is from genome assembly GCF_037043375.1 of Chiloscyllium plagiosum. NCBI lineage: Eukaryota > Metazoa > Chordata > Chondrichthyes > Orectolobiformes > Hemiscylliidae > Chiloscyllium > Chiloscyllium plagiosum. Next base: position 103,373,122 of record NW_028270167.1, on the reverse strand, counting down.
TTTTACCACGCAAACTCTGGGTGCTACACTCCTCCGAAGACTCCCTGTTGCTAGCTAAACCTCCAGCGTCACTGTAGGCACACCACCCCGACCAGGAAGGCCAGGTGAGGTCCTCCCCACTACACCCTGCCACACTCAAGCAGAGAGACATCCTACTGTCTATACGGCAATACAAACTGACGCCAGCAGCAGTACAAGGGATCAAGCCGGTGAGTGACATCCTCGTACAACAGGTTGTCCTAGTTCCTACAATAGGTGCCTGTAATGCACCCACCCAACACATTCCAATACCCAAGCAGCTAGGAAAGTGGCGTTTTGTCCAGGGTCTGAGGGCTTGAATCCAATTGTTATTCATGGCTCCCCAGTGGTCTCGGACAGTAACGTCATACTCACCAGCACCCCTGCTACCGCCACTCATTTATTTTTGTAATTGATCTCTGATCAGGTTTTGTCTCCATCACATTTTCACCTGACAGTCAGTACCTTTTCGTTTTTAGATACGATGGCTGCCAGTGCACATGGACCTTGATCCCCAGTGTTCCACAAAGAGCCCCACCGTCTATGCCTCTGCAGTACACCGTGCCCTCTTCACTCTACTCATACCGTGAAACAGCACCCTCCTCGAATATGTGGACGATATTCACCTGCGCTAAAACATGCATGCAGGACTCTGTAGCGTTGCTCTGCTGTCTAGCAATAGATGAACACAGGGTTTCAATGGAAAGAAAATGCAACTCTGCCAGTATAAAGTACAATATTTGGGATACAAACTCTTACATGGCCTCAGTGCAGTATCGAGAGAGAAAATGGCAGCCACTGGTCAGTTTCCCCTCCAGCCACAAGAACGTGGCTGCAGGCTTTCCTGGGAATGGCGAATTACTGCAGGCACTGTATCCCTGACCTCCTTGCCATTGACGAACCACTACGGCAGTCAGCGAAAATGCACTAAATGAAATTGTGGACCAGGCATTCACCGAAATAAAGCAGTGACTTGTCTCTGAGGTTGCAAACTACACTCAGCCCTTCTACCTCCAAGTCAATGAGTCCGACGGATTTACAAATAGCTCTTTAACGCTGGTTCAAAAGCTGAAGATCTCCAGCGCCCTGTTTCCTTTAACTCTGGACACGTACTGCCTGTTTGAAGAGGAATGCTGGCATGTTTGCGAGCTGTGCCAACAGCCACGTTAACTGTAGAAAAAAAACCCACCCCTCATCGTGCTGGATCACCCATGCACTGTTGGTTTCCCATTTGGTATCCCTGCTGTTCGATTCATCAGCAACCCCACATTTCACTGCCACCCGGAGAACTGGCTATGAGCTCGCTTTACTGTCCAAAGCTAACCTTTCTCTTCAGGGTGTTCTTGCCTTGAACCCTGCCACACTACTTCCACTCAAACAGAACGCAACCGCGGACGACCATGACTGTTTAGACACCATGCAACAGGCCGTCACCCCGCGCCCTGGCCTCTCGGAAACTACTTTAGACAATGTTGACCTCATGCCCTTTGCGATGGGTCCTCCTTCAGGCACTCGGACACCGCACACTGGCAGTGTATGCCGTCTGCACCTCTTTCACTATCCTAGAATAAGCTGCAATGTTACAACTGCACAACCTGCAGAGCTGTTCATGCTTACTTGGGTTTGCATCATATCAAAAGGTCACACAGCCAACGTTTACATTGACTCCATTATGCCTGTCGTATTTTTCACGACTTTGCCACACTCCGGAAACAGAGAGGGTTAATCACTTCAGCAGGGAGACCACTGCAACACGCTGCGTAAATCTCCAACCTCCTTGAAACATTCCTGTTACCTTCTGACCCAGCGATTTCAGAATGCGCTGTCTATATCTCTGCCACTGTCCCTGTCCTCCTCGGGAATGCCTCAGCACATGCAGCAGCCCGGAAAGCCACACTGCACCCCACCACTTACGTCCTACAGGCCCCCAGCATAGGTAAGGCTCCAGGATTCTCTGACCCCAAGGAAGCAGTCCGAGCTGACTACCAAGCAGCTGTAACCCAAAAAAGGATTGTTCGGCCGATTAGAGCTGCTGTTACACCTTAATGACCATATCATTTGTCGAAGAGCCCATCTGCATATACTTGTCCTAGCAGCCCACGGCGGTGACCACACGGACAAGAGGGGCACGTCACACGCTCTCACGCAATCCTGTATGCATTGTGATGTGCTGCCGATGCCTCAGCCTTGCTGTTACAGTGCCTCGTTTGCCTGCACAACAATTCTAAAAAGCCTGTTGCCAGGTATGACCGGCTGCCACTTCATGAGGGACCTTTTAGCCACTTGCAGATTGACTTTGATCACATGCCCCAAAAACAGGGTTACAAATACATCCTTGTCATCATCGACATGTTCTCTAAACCGGTGGAGGCGTTTCCCACAAGAAAGAATGATGCAGACACAATGGTAAAATTTTCCTGAGGGATGTCGTCCCCAGATTCGGGATCGCTGGTAACATACAGCCAGATAGGGGGAACATTTCACTGTAAGATCATGACTGATATTAGGGATGCCATGGCGCGACCACACCCCCTACCAACCCCGGTCATCAAGCATGTTCGGATAGATGAAGGCCACCCTTAAAACCACGATGATCAAGATCACCCAGGAGTGACCTGGCAAGACGTCGTCTTGCCACTAGCTCTTTACACTATACATAGCCAGGCAAACCGCACGACTGGGCTCACCAGTACCAGACCCCCAAAATTCTCCATGGAGAACGGAGAGATGGAAAGCTCCATATCTGGCCCTGCTGATGACCCAGACAGATATAAAAGTTGAAGGATGGCCCGAATGGACACATGTCACCCGGATAAAAGAAAATTCCCCTTCCAATGGACAGGGACCAGACTGGAGAAGACACTACTCGGAACGCCAAAGACAGATACAGCTGCGCAGCGCAGCCATCAACATCATTTCCCTCAGTCTGACCTGTCTCACTGTCACGCTATGCCTTGCCAGTAAACAGGGAAAAAGGCGAGACATCTAATAATCCGCTGTGACTTACAGGCCAACACTTTCCTGAGAATGGCCCATGGGTATGCTCAGCGATTTAACCGGACTCGACGTTGGGTCTGCACGAGGATCCCCGTCCACTCTCACGGGGCATTCAGTTACCTTATATCTCCTTCAATATCTCCAACATGGTGGAGTGTGGCTGGAACCAAACAGGTCCTCTAAGGTTACCACAATCAAAATACCACCAACAATGGGCATCTATGGGGACAACAGCCCAGCCCGCTGGAGATCTGCGGGGTGCCACCTGGACAAATTTACAGGATGGTTTTACCCGACCTACAACGTCTCTGATGAATCCCCAGCCCTAACCATTGCTAACACCACCGAACAGTGGACACCTACAGGGTCCATCCATTTAAAAAACGCACATCCTTCTGGATGGGAGGCTGGCTGGATTCGGTGCACTCATCCCTGCCTCTAACTCTCTCAGAACGACAATCTGAAGGCAGACGGCAGCATATTAAACCTACAGGTCCTCTACAGGATCACTCAGAATACAACCATTCTCTCCATCTGGAGAGGATCCGAGACCCAGCATCTCTGGAGTTACAATGGAACCTGTTTTATCTGTGGCCACAAACCTACCCCTTACTGTTGCTGTCCTGGGCTGGCAGCAGGTTTGTCATGTGCGTGGTACCATTCATCTATCACTCCCAGTCCCCTACCGTCTTAAAGCCCGTGACCTGTCGCAAACGAGCCCTCGCTGCCCTTGATGCAGCGCTCTAACTGAAGGCACATCCCATGCAACCGTGCGGTTTCACATGGAAGCCCACAAACTCACCACCACAACAGAGCAGGTGGCGAACCTCACAGCTGAAGTGCTTAGCCAGTTAAATGCGAAAGATATTCCAATTCGCAATGTGGCCCTGCAAAGCTAGATGGCCATAGACTCCCTGCTCGCTGCATAACGCGGCACAAGCACCCTCGTTCGTGCTGGCTGCTGCACTTACATCCCTCGAGGGCATCACGGACCTGGCACAGCCTATCCAGCAGATGGCTTCTCTCCAGCATGATCAGGAATACCACTGGGACTTATGGGACTGGGCAGTCTCCTGGATGGACTCATGGGGTACAGCCCTGCTGCAGGAACTGATTGCCATCCTTGCTATCATTGCCAGAGTATGGCAATACTGTGCCATAAAAGCGCTCTGTGAAAATTGACCATGGCCATCCGACTCTGCTGTTCACGCCTGTGTGCCAGACTACTGCCCTCTGGCCCGCTGACCATTCAGATAAAATAGATCATATGGGGGATCAACCCTGCCCCAAGGTAACGTCTGCTGAGTTATTCTCAGACACTGAGGGTGATCTGTCTGATATCGAACAACGCCCCCACCCTCCACGCAACAATTCCCCCTGGAGCTGGCTACGTTGCCCCTTTCTCATCCCACCCTCAAAAAAGGATGAATTGTGGGAAAACATCCTCTACCCTGCCAACCCATAGCATGGCCACATAGAACAGAGAAAATCAAGCATGTCCCAACCATGAAATAAATACCCAGAATGCCTCTGCATTGACAAAGCAGGATGACACGGCAAACCAGACATGTCCATAGTCGCTGTCAGACCAGGCAATACACTTCCAAAGAGAAAGTAACAATGAGCTTCTTGCGATCGATCAATACAGCTGTCCCAAAGCCGAAGGGCAGTTTCATAACCCAATGTTACCAAAGCCGCACAAAAGACCGGTCAGATGGAGAGGCACCAGATTACCTCGCTCAGAGGAGAGAAGCAATGGAAACACCTCCTTGCTTTAAAAGGAATATTCTCCCCTACCCTCGAATACCGCAGAGATCTGATCCCATTTTGTACTGATTGATGCTTCCAGAATGCTGCGTTGTATCTATATTCAAGATATTCTTCTGATAACTGTTTTGCGACTACCACCATCTTAACTGGATTCCTTGATTATCAAGACCATTGTATTTTTCTATTTTAATTAGCATCATTGAACATGATCCCGACATATAAAAAAAAAGCTGGCTTGATTCTCAGTTCGGGAAAGGGAGCGTCGTCAACATGGACCGACTGTCTATGCTGTTTCAGCTCAGTCATTCTCTCTTCCACGGTATCGCTGTGTTAATAAACGTTTTTTTAATTTTTCTTCGTTCTGTGTTTTGTGATCTCTGATTTATTGGGCTAATTTCACCGACAATTATGTTTAACTGCCTTCCAAAGTCGATCGAACATGTGCAATAAATGCTGTAGATGCTCCTTCAATAATTGACTGAAAATCATCAATATACGCCACACAGTTGGGTAATCTGCAAATGACCTTATTAGCCAGTCTCTCAAATGTGGCTGGAGAGTTTCTCATAACAAATTGCATGACTCTGAACTGATAAAGTCCATTTGGTGTTCTGATAGTCAAAGTGACTTTGGTCTCTCTGATAGACGTATTTGCCAGTATCTTCTGAGCAAGTCCAACTTAGAAATGTAAGTTGCTTGTCACAAGTTTTCGATACAATCCTCCAACCGTGGAGTTAGATAGGCATCAGACTTTGTAACGGTGTTTACTTTGCGATACCCCAAAGATAGCACCCAGATATCACCTGGCTTTGCCACCATGACTATTTGTGAGCTCAAATCACTGTAACTCACTTCTATTATGCATCTTGTAGCATGTGCTCTATCTCCTTCTGAACATGTGCCAACTTTAGAGTGTTATGTCGATAAGGATGTTGCTTAATCGGAAAAGCATCTCGGAAAGGAACAACATGCACAATTAGGTTAATACTTCCCAGTTTATTTCTGCATATCTCCTCATGTGATAGTAATTACTTTTCAAGGTCATTTTGTTCTTTTTGTGGAAGTTAACTCAATAATTTATCTTCATTTTTGTCAACTTCCTCATTTCACAATTTGATTAGAGGAATGACCAATTCAGTATCCTTCCATATCAAAATACCTGGTGAGCATATTCACATGGCACACTGTGTGACAGCTCGTCCTGTGTGGAATCCTTATCAAGTAATTCACCTCACTTTAATATCTTCTCAATTTGATAAGTTCCATTAAATTTTGTTATTAAAGACTACCTGGTTACTGGACATAGCACGAATCCCTTCGCCCCAATTGCAAAATAGCAAATGTGTGATTTCATATTCGCTTCTTGTTTCATTCTGTGCTGTTATACTTTTACGTGCTGTCCACTCAACTCTCCAACTCTATTTAATCGCTCTCTAAAGTATGACACATAGTCAAAATGGGTGGTCTCTTAATTCTGACTTACTCATTTCTCCTTAATCGATTTTAATGGTTCTCTTACATAATGCATAAAAATTAATTTAAATTCACTGAATTTAGTCCGTTCATTCGGTGCATCTCTTATCGCAAACAGTACAATCCGAACTCCCTTATCCAAATCATCTCGACAATCCTGAACATTAACATGGTCTTCAGGTGTAGGGGTATGATTCTCGCTTCGGCACGTGTGTCACATTAACCTGCAAGAGGTTACAGGTGAAAATCCCAGACGATCCCTCCTTTCTTGTCGTGACTTTGGTAAAAATGCCAGACTTGGAAGTGGCATCGAGGTGATGACGCCGACAGATGCCTGCATACCTGGTACGTAATGGCAGTGGAAGTGGCTGTTGGCGGAGCTTTTGCTAAAGTATGATTGAGATGTCGGTCAATCACCTCCTCCTACAAGCCCTCTCCACCGCAGGGAGTGGAGTGTATAATTTACCCCTTCAACTCTATTTTGATTTGATCCCTGCCGTCCCCCTCACTATTTGATCATGCAGCATTGTTCTCTGAGAAGCACACTGCTTGTCACGGACCACTCAGATATTTCCTTTCTTCCTGGTAGTGGATATTGAATGAAGGTTTGTGCACTTGTTGTTTTTCACTGTGTCTCACGCACGCACACACACAAAATGGTCGCTGAGGAAAATGTAAGCACGAGCGCAGTTAGGCGGAAGTGTGTGGGTTTAAAAAAAAAAGGCAAAAAGTATACGCAGGAGATTTAGAGTCTCAAAAAAAAACACAGTCTGCAGTGTTTGATGCCATTTCTCTCACGCTGCCTGTGATTCTGAACGGTACGCAGCAGATTTGAATTGCTTTATTAACAAGTTAACCACAACATCCTTGCAGAGTTTGGATGTGAAGTTTGCTCCTTGATCTGACGGGATCTCTTTTGGCTGTCCAGATCTGGTTAAAAACGAAGTAATTCTTCTAACCTCCTTTTGCTGCGATGTTGCATAATGGAATTGCCTCTGGAAATCGAGTCTAAACATCCAATATTGTTAATACAGACTTGTTCTCACTTTTTCTTCGAGGTACGGAACCTGCACAATCAAACAAGACTTTTGTGAAAGATTCCTCAAATGCTGGAAACGATATTAACCGTGCCGGTTTTATTATTGACTGTCGATTTCCGATTACCTGACATGTATGACACGTCTGGCAAAATTCAACGACATCCTTACGTAGTCCAGGCCAGTAAAAATATCTTTGTATTTTCCACAACAGTAAATGACCTCCAAATGATAGCTCATGCGCCAGTTGCAGCATTTCTTCCCTATGACTAAAGGCAACGTTATTTGATAAATATCTGCCCATTTCTCATCTGCTTGAATGTGTGATTGTCTCGATTTCCTCGTTGATACATCATATTGAAGTAACAACACAGAGGAAAGCATTCACTCTCCGTCTCTACACAAGCCTTTTAATATAAATGTTTTAACTTCGCATCTTTCTGCTGTAATTCAATCAGCTTAGCAGGGCTAAAGATACTTGCTTTTTTCTCTATTTGCTCTTTCTCTGTTCCAATTGTTTGTTCAAAAATTTCTCGGTAAAGCTATGTCAGCTTCCTTATTTGTGATTTTATAACCGCCTGCATCAGCTTGTGCGTCTGTGATCTTGTGACCACACAATCAGCGAAAATTCATGGATAAACATTTTCCATATCTTCAGTTTCTTGCGCCTCCACTGGCTTTTCAACTAGAGTAGGCAGCACGGCTACCGGTTCATCAGCTATATCATTTGCACGTACAAGTTGTATTCATGTATTTGAGAGTTTTTCCAGTACTGCCACCACAAATTCTTCACACTCTCTGGACTCTGTAGCCTCACTTTATATAACTGTGCACTTTTTTGTCTCACCATGTATTCATGTTACCAGCACCTTTTCTGGAATGAGTCACTCAGGAGAACATATCTCCTCATCTTTCAACATTACAGACTGGAGTATCCTGTGTTCCTTAATAGTGTAACCTCCTTACCTGTGACTCCGAGTCTATGTGAATAAACGTTAAGTTTGAAGGTGTATTTAAAAGTGGATCTATCACTTCTTCCTTAATCGACCTCTGATCGTCTTGTATACTCTGAGGCAGTTGTCGAACTTCCCTTGTGCCTCTTGTTACTTGATTTGTCTGGTTTTCCTACATCAGGATTTCTCCTAGCCCACCAATGCTGCGGTTTCGTGTGGCCCACTTTATAACAATGCAAACACCGGAGCTTTTTAACTTCTTTGTCTCCCTCAAGACATTTTTTACACTGTAGTAGGTTATTATTATGATCTTCACTGAGACCTACATTACCCTTTCCACGTGAGAATGTCTCTTTGCCCCAATTACTATCTTTCATTGGCTGAAGATGATTCTGTTTGCCAAACCGAGTTTTATGGACCAGCTCATAATCTTCAGCTGCTAATCTTTCTGTTTTGAATCTCTACTCTTCTAAATGAGTTCGCACTCCTTCAAACAGTAAATATTTTTAATTCCTCCAAAATAATTACCTCTCTCAGGGCATCATAGATTTTTAAAACTCTTATCCATCTATCGAATCTACTATGTCTGATCCTTTCAAATGCAATATATGTTTGACTTGGGCCCATCCTTAGATTCCTGAAACGTTCATCTGATAGTTCTGCGATTTCTTCACTAGCCCCACATGCAAGTTTCGTTTGGATCAATAAAACTCACATTGCGCCATCCACTACATTTGTTTAGCCACCTTTTCAATTGAGATGAAAAAGGCGTCCACATCCTTCTCATCAAATTTAGACCACGTTTGAACATACTTAACCACTTTCTTAATAGACTTTGGACGACCAGTTGTTTGCTCATCCTCACCCATTTCATCAGTAAGCCTCCCCTTCGCCTTAATCTCCAGTCTTTTAAACTGACTTTCCTTTTTAATTGTCAGTTTTTGAAGTTCAAAAGCTCTCTCGTTTTCTTTCTCTGTTCTCTCTTCTCCCTCCGTTCTGCTGAGTCTCTCTTTTTCGTTCTGTTCTGCTGCTCTCTCTTTTATCCTTGCTTCTACTTTTAATCGGAACTCAAATTGTTTTATTTTTGCTCCCCTTTCCTTATCGCTCACGTCTGACTCAACCTGCGTCATTTACAATTGAATTCTTGCCAATTCTCTAGATTCTGATGGTTTCTACAGCAAATTTAATGCTGTGCTACTGCTATAATTATTCATCCTTTCCTCACAACCGTAGACACTTTCAATTGCAGCTTCTCTGCTAATTCTTGCAACTTGTTGCTATTCACCGCATCCACATACAGACAACTTTTGTCGACTAAAAGAGCCATTACTTTCCCAAACACTGTCTACCCAACTGAACCAAAACCTGAAATAATGACACTCGCATCGGCCACGCGCTGCTTTAAATGCCGGAGGAGTCCTAGGAGGTGTCATGGACTCGGCCAGACTATTCTTTGCAATTTATCTCGGTGAAAATTACCTTGACTAAGTTAGCTTGGTTGACTACTAGATATTAAAACAGAAAAAATGTATTCCCGAAATTACACAACCAAACACAAAGAACAGAATGAAGGACTCCCACGGAACTCAGTTTATTCAAAGTAGACTTTTTCGTGCTGTTCTGAATATACACAACGGTCCCAATAATAAAGCTCCATTGCATGGGTTGAGGACGGTAATGATAAAGATAAACTGCACCAGAAAAAGGAGCAAGTGAAGGGGTTAATCAAGGAATGGCGGAACGAGTGGAAGATGTTCCAGGAGGCAGTGGAAAAAAAAACAGAAACACAAAAAGGAGAAATTGGAAGAAGAACTCAGTTTACAGCGGACAGTACACGGGCAAAAACAGCATGAGGAGTTTCTCAACAATAAACAGAGTGTTGAAGGGTGTCAAAGGGAAAGTGACCCATGGAAGTGGCAAAAGGAAGTAGAACAGTGCGTTCAGAGGAGGACCATAAGGCAACCAGCAGAAGACTGATGGGATGACTTGGAGATGGAATCAGGATCAAGATCAGAAGGAAACTCCCTGGATTAGCATGATAGCAGGGAGAAAAAGCTCCCACATGTAAAAAGAATGATGTTTTAGCTCATACGAAAGTTGGGAGGGAGTCGGACAGTCACGATATATTCCCTGGGGACCCAGGATCTGGACGGGCTGAGAAATCCATTGCCCAGTATACATGAATGTGGAGGGAACTGGATTAAAACCTTTGAAGATGGTTAAAGTATTTGGAAAATTTTCACTTGTGTGTGCGAGAGAGCGAGAGACAGACAGAGAGACTGACTAAGCTTTGATTTCCTGCAGCTTGCCGAATGGTTAAACCATTGTGCTCCAGTTTGACTGCATATGTGTTTGTTGGTGATTGAATTTTTGTGATTTTTTTTTTCTTGGAGCTCGAGATCCAGGAGTGATGTGAATTTAATTTGCACTTTGGGAATTTAAGGTGATATTTTGTAAAGTTTTTTTTTAAGTAGCCATGAATGTTTATGAAACAAAGGTTGTGTAAATTAAAATGATATAAATGAAATATTAACCCACAATTTATTCTTACAGACCGTGACTGCTCTACTGTTAATTTCCAACTGGTTACAGTTTATGTTTACATAAAAGCCAACCTTATTTACATTTGAATCAGTTCAATATGGAGGGTGATGACATATCAATTTGACACCGGTATGAACCTGCTCTCAAAACCCTCATTATTTGAAGCCATTGCCAAATTTCAATTTGACCCCTTTTTGATCTCATTGGCTTAATCAAAGATATGAATAAAGGCAGTAAACACAGTAGCCTTGTAAACCCTGGCCTCAGCAGGTGCCTGCTTTTTAAAATAATAATCCAGATGTACATTGAGAATAATCACCTCAGCCTTAAACATTTGCTTATTTAGTGGAGAAATTACATGAACTTTATGCAATTTAGTTTATTTAAAAACAGGGAACTGAAAGTATAACGATAGATCCCAAATATCCCAAACGAACAACGTTTTTTTTTTCAGAAAATGATACTGGCAGATTTTTTTTGTTTGTTTGTTTAGGACTCGTATGTCTCAATTCAATCTAAAGACTGCTGCAGCTCATTGGTGATTATGGAGTGCCAGTTGTAGTTTTATTCTGCATAAATTTTCCTCCCTCACTGAGAAGTGAAGTGTTGGTTGAACATTCAGTTATGAAAATCACAAACAAAACTTCATATCTTATTTTAATATCTGTTTGGATTCGGCCATTATTTGTGCATGAGAAGTATTTTGTTACCATGCGAGTGGACAGTTCGTTTTGTTGCAGCTGCATTCACTTCACAGTTTTTATAACGTTGTAAATGTACAATGACGGGTCAAAACCGCTTAAGGTACCTTATCTGGGATTTAAATTAAGGGACTGGACCCAAGTAACTATAATGGTTTTTATAAATGATTTTCCACTCTGTATTAATCACTTCTAAAATGTATTATTTACTGCCTCAGTTTCCACCTCTGAGTTACACCGATTTGTTATATTAGTTATTATTTTTAAAGGCCCAATTGTGTTAGCCCTGTATCACAAAACCGGAATCCGTTGTCAGGTTTGATTGGTTTTATACATTTTCATATTTCCATTGATCTGTCTCATTGCCTCGTGGTTATTTTGAAGCATGGCTGCATTGAGTAATTATTAATTAAAGAAAGGAAAGTTAAAGCGGATATGAAACAAAAATATATCTTCCTGATCAGTTGAAGGAATTCTGCATGTGATCTGGTAATAGAGGCTTGTCCACCTGATCGAACTCCCCAAAGCTGGGAGAAGCTAAAGGCTGAGTCTGAAAGGCCAGATTAAAAAGAAAGGGAAAAGAAGAAACAGTGTAAGGCCACTAGGGCTCAGGAATGTGAATAAGGGTGAAAGCAACAATGCTGTTTTTTTTTTTAAAAAACAATCCTTAAAATTCCGAGCCTATGTCAGGCACACCTATCCTATTTGAGGATGGTGATGCCACTGATGGGGATTTTATTCCAGGATACCCACTGAGCCCCTAACAATTTCTGATTCTCCCCAGAAAACCGCCTCATTACAATCTTTCCTTATTTTGAAAATGAAACGTCCAGGCTTCAAAGCTGATATATTAGGGATGAGTGGCCTGAACCATCTGAAACCAGGGTCCATCCCGAGAATCAGAGTAATGTGAATCAGCATGCTCCGACCACAAGAACAAACTAGCCCAATTTGCTCAGTATGTTCAAAGGATGATACAGATGTACAGGCAGTAAAATTCTCAGAGTGGCCTGAATACGCATGGCGTGTGTTATCCGGTTGAAATAAGTGGCCATCTGCCTGACAGAAGAGTTATACAGCCCTTGAGTCAAAAATAATCGAAAAGCTGACTCATGCTTGTTAAACCTTATGTTTTTGCTCTGTATTCCTTCTAGTGTCACTGACATGATTCGAAAAACAATATAAAGCAGTCCAGGATTTTACAGTCGCAAATGAGGTAAATGGTAGTTTGCTATTGGATTGGCCTGAACCAGACGGAAACACGGTCGAATTGGCAGGTGAAATCGTATATGTCAAACGCCGTCGTTCTTGCCAGTCCTGGCAGGGTGGAGTCGGACCAAGATACCCCCGGGGAGGACCCGACTCAAATTCCCGCCCAGCAGTCATTGCTGAGCAACCCATTCCCGAGGAGACGCTGAAATGCGGACAGCCAGGCCCCGGTGCTCCACTTTTGGGTCGCGGTTCACGACAGCATATTACATCCTGTAACAATGCGGGATATACGCTCAGTATCATGCTAGAAAGAGAACATCAAACCCCATAGGACACAGACCCCAGTCCCCAAAGGACCTTTCAAACATTTGTTGATTGACTATGTGAACATTTTAAAGATAGTGAGAGGGAAAAGATGCAGGTTGGTGGTGATTGATAGATTTAGTGAATAGGTAGTGGCAACATCCTCTGAAGGCGCAGGTTCTGGAAGCGTTGTGACATTTTAATCAAGTGAACTAAGGTCAATGAGATAGGAATGCCACAATGTAATTTTGGATTGCAGAATAAAGCGCTGCCTTGTAATCGACCCATTTTACCTCACCTGTCCAACCAATTCACCCTAATGCCCATATTGGTATATGTTGTAACAGGCATCTCCCCAATATGATCAAAGTGAACACATCCCAAAATGTAATTACAGTATTCCTCGCTCTGCCTTCAAAGTCAACGGTACATTACCAATACAGGCCCTGGCCCTCCATCACCACTTTGGATTTGAATGCTTCACGCGGCGTAGTAACGTCCTGATTGGCCAATGTGTGGGAAAGTGCACCTGGAAATGGGCCTAGTGACTGTTGCAGGTGTCCTACCTGCAGATACTGCGTTGAATTCCCAGCTTATCTCGTCAGCCGATACTTCGTTGTTGTGTGGCATGGAAGAAGGATTGATGCCAACACTTCCCCTGCAATTCAGAGGCACCAGCACGCGAGTTATGCTACTAAAGAAAATTGTTATTCCACTGAAGGATTAGTTTGACACACCACTTTAACAGATACTGCTTTGAAACAGGAAAGATTATGTACCTGACTAAGAGATCGGCATTGACAGTATAGGGCAGCCAAGATACATCCCTCATGAATTCAAGCCCAGAAACCAGATTGCTGCGGGCTGGGAAGTACTTTTCCTTTTGATTGGTTTTAGGAAAAATGCTGAATGGATTAATTGTATTTACTATTACCAGAAGAGATATACTAACTACACCAATGATGCCCTCTCAGAATTAGTTGAGCAGTTGAATGCAACCAGCAGAATGGCTTGGAAAAATAGGCAGACCTTGGTCTGTCTGTTGGCTGAGAAAGGTGGCCCCTGTGTAATGTTTGTGGAACATCTCTGGAACATCATACCTAATAACATTAGTCCTGAAGGGTCGTTTCCTAAGGCAATGGATAAGCTGAGAAATCTGAGCAGAGAGGTTAAGGAGAATGCAGGATCTCATCATAGTTCTTTGACTGGTTAGACAGCGTCTTCAGTGTAATGGGGTTCCCCAAGATTGGAATCGTTGCTGCTATCGTGTTAATTTTCCTTGCCGTTGTGCTATGCTGTATGTTACTTCTCATCGTGAGCAGTTCTTCGAGGTGCATATCTGTTCTCAGTCGTCTCCCATCTCAGAAAAAAAGTTTCAGCGCTCTATTATTATGACCCGATATCCACTGAAGTGTAGACGTCATGTGGCGCCACGACATTTTAAATTTTGTTTTTTTTTTTTTAATTAAACTTAGTCTGTAAGGTTTTCTGGTTATTTTATCAATTTCTAGACAATGGGGGACGGGTTTATGGATCGGATACTCCAGGGATAGAGGGAGAACCCTCTGAGAACTGAAGTTCTATTTTTTTCTGCCCAATTTTCAGCCAGGAGCTACGTGTTTTGAGTTCTGAAGTTCGGCTCTCATTGTATCTATTCTTTGTGCGAGGCCAATAGGTTTCAAATGATGAAATATACAGTAAATATGAATATGTAGCTAAAATGTAATACATGTTGTGATGTCGCATTAATTAAAAATAAACCGGATGGCAGGCTCGAGTCAACTTTGCATGACTGCGGACGGTCAACTGACAAGAAATGAAGAAAGTTGTACACAATGGAACGTGATGGTTTGCAGAAATCCATAAGACAATTGAGGCAGAGTCTGATTGTTGAAGTGAATGCAATGCAGACTTAGTGTGAGTGGTTATGCTTATGTAAAGGGGATGAGGTGTGGCTTTGAGAACAACATAAACATTAGAGTGTCCTTGCTGTTTGCGGGCTTTCGGGGTTGACTGCACAGATGGGCACAGCTTCTGTTTGCAAATAAAGGCTTGTCATCGTGAAGAAATCTCCGCGTCTCCTGGAGGTTCCTATTAACTTCTACCAACAACAACACTTTCCTCCTGGTCTGACACATTCACTCACTCTCTCACCCACGGTCGTTACCTCCTTCCTGGTCTCACTCGTTTGATCATTCTCTCCCACCCAGGCTTGCTCAATTTCCCCTTCTGGAATCCCTTGTTCATTCCCCACTTCTCTTCTGGTCTCAAACATTTACCAAACACGGCACGGTCGCTCCCTCCCTCATGGACTCCCTTGTTCACTCACTCTGTTTCAACCAGGCCCGCTCGCTCCCTCCTCCTTGGTCATGCTCATTCGCTCGCTTCGGGTCTCGCTCATTCACTCACACCTTCCCTCCCGGTCTCACACTTTCTCAGCAACGCAGATTGTCTATCACACCCTCTGCCCATTTCTCTCGTTCACTACCTCCCTCTCTCCTGGCCTCATTCGTTCTATCCAATCTAGGTTCGCTTGCTGTCTCCCTTCTAATATCACTTGTTAGCTCACTGTCACCCACCGGGGCTCTCCTGGTCTCTCCCAGTTTCGCTCACACTCACTCTCCCTCCTGATCTCACTTGCTCGCTCGCTCTCTTCCACCCAGGGTTGGTCGCACACACATGATCTGACTCGCTGGTTCGCTCTCACCCACCCAATTTCGCTCTCTCCCTCCCTGTCTCACTTGTTTGCTCATTCTCTCTCGTACAGGCTCGTTCCATCCCTCAATCTCCAAAACACACGTTCACCCACTGTCTCCCAAACTGGCTCGCCACACTGTCTCCCTCCTGGTCTGAATTGTTCAATCGCTTTTTCCTACCAAGACTCGCTTTTTCCTACCAAGTCTCACTTGTTCCCTCCCACACAGTCTCAGTGCCTCGCTGGTTCTCTCACACAGGCTCACTCGCTCTCATCCTCTTGGTCTCGCTTGGTGTCCTCTTGGTGTCGCATTCTGCCACACAGGCCCACTCCCTCCCTCCCCATCTCAACCGTTCACTTGCTCTCTCCCAAACAGTTCTGCACCATCCCTCCGTCATGGTGTGACTTGTTTGCTTCCTCACTGTCGCCAAGGCACATCGCTCCCTCCTACCTGCTCCCGTATGTTTGATTGTTCTCTCCCACGCAGTCTCATTCACTCTTTTCCTCTCAGTCTCTCTCGTTACGTCGATCCCTCCCTCCCTGTCTCAGTCGTCCTCTCCCACCCAGGCTCATTCACACTCCCCCTCTTGGCAACTCCCATTTACTCGCTGCGTACCTCACAGTCTCAGTCCTTTGCTTGCTCTCTCCCAGCCACGCATGCTTGCTCGCTTCCTCCCGTTCTCCGTCGTTCACTCTTCTCTTCCACTCAGACTCACTCGCTCACTCTGTTCCCATCTCACTCATTCGCTAACTCTCAGCCAAAGAATTTCACTTGCACTTTACCTCCTGATCTGATTTGTTCAGTCGCTCACTCCAACCCTGTCTCACTTCACCATTCATTCTCTCTCACCAGGCTTGTTTGTTCTCTCCCTCCCGGTCTGTCTCATTCAATCCCTCCATCCCGGTCTCACCCATTTGCATGCTCTCTCTCACTAAGTGTTACGCACTCCCTCCCTCCCAGTCTCACTTGTTCTCTCGTAGCCTCCCACTCAGGCTCACTCGCTGTTTTGCTTCTGGTCTCTTCCATATGCTCGCTCCCTTCCTCCAAGTCTGACTGATTCACTCACGTTCTTCCACCCATGAATGTTCACTCCCTTCCTTCCAGTCCCGCTCGTCCACACGCTTGCTCCCACCTCGGCGCGTTTTCTCCCTCGCTCACCGTCTCATTCATTCACTTGATCGCTCCAAAACAGATTCTCTCGTTTCCTCCCTCTTAGTCTGACTCGTTTGCGCACTCAATCCCACTTAGACACACGCGCTCCCTCTCTCCTATTATCACTTCTTCGCTCGTTCTCTCACACACAGGCTGAATCGCCCTCTCCCCGCAAGTCCCTCTCATTCCCTTGCACACTTCCACCCAGTCTCACTCGTTGGCTCGTTCTCTTCCACCCAGTCTCGCTTGGTCTCCCTCTCTCCCAATCTCCCTCTTTTGCTCGCGCTCTACGATGTAGGCTCAATCATGCTTTCCCTCCGGATCTCAAATGTTTACTCACTCTCTCCCACCCTGGCACACTTGCTGCCTTCTGGCCTCACTAGTTCGCTCACTCTCTCCCATCTACGCTCACTCATCTTCCTCCCTCCCAGTCTCGCTCGTTTTCTCACTCCCAACCTCCGGGTCAGACTTGCTCGCTCGCTCTCTCCCACGAAGCCTTGCTGCCACCCTCCTCTGGGGACTCGGTCATTCTTTTGCATCCTCCCTCCCGGTCTCAATCTTTCGCTCGCCCTCTTTCTCCCAGGCCTGCTCACTACCTCCCTGCCGGTCTCGCTCTGTCAATCATCATCTCACACCCAGACTCATTCACTTTCTCGCTCCCCATCTCACTGGTTCTCTCACTCTCTTCCTGCCAGGCGTATTTGGTCCCTCCCTCCCCAATCACTCGTTTGCTTGTTCTCTCCCAGGCAGGATTGGTCCTTCCCTCCGCCCGAGTCTCACTTGTTTGCTCAGTCTCTCCCACCCAGGTACGTTCGCTCCCTGCCTCCCCATCTGTCTTGTTCACTCGCTGTCTCCCAAATAGGGTCTCTCCCTCCCCCCTCAAGATCACAATTTTCACTCTCTCTCTTCCATCCAGACTTGCTTCCTCCCTCCCTCCTGGTCTTGATGATTACTTGTTGCACACCCCACTTCGCTCACTCACTCTATCCTGATCTCGTTCGTCCGCTCACGCTCTTCTACACAGCCTCGCTTGCTTCCTCCATCCTATTCAAGTCCATTCCATTGCGCTCTCCCACTCAGGCTCTCTTCCTCCCTTCCTTCCAGTCTCACTTATTCGCTCGCTCTGTTCCATCCAGTTGCACTCGTTCCATTCCTCCCTGACCCGCTCGTTCTCTCGCTATCTCCCACCCAGTCTTGCTCGTTTCCTTCCTCTTGGTTTCAATCTTTCGCTCGATTACTCCTACCAAGGCTTGCTCCCTCCCTCCTGCTGGAACTCATTCGTTCGCTCGGTCCACCACCCCCAGGCTCACTGGCTTTCACCCAAACAGCCTCGCTCGCTCCCTGCCAATCTCGCTTAGTCTCTCCCGACCGCCCGTTCCCAGTTGTTTTCCCACTCTCTCCTAAACAGGCTCACTGCCTTCCTTTCACCCGGTCTTGACGTTCGCCTGCTCCACACCCCCAGCTTCACTCGATTCCTCCATCCTGATCTCATTGTTCACTCACTCTCTTCCGCCAAGCCTCAGTTGTTCCTCCATCCTGGTCAAATCCATTCCCTCGGTCTCTCCCACCAAGTATCGCGTCCTCCCTTCCTTCCAGACTCACTTGTTCGTTCACTCCATTCCACCCAGCTTTGCATGCTTCCTACCTTCTTTTCTCGCTTGTTCTCTCACGGTCTCCCAGCCAGTTTTGCTTGTTTCCTCACTCGCGGTCTCACTTTTTTGCTCAATTCCCCTACCCAGGCTCACTCCCGCCCTCCCTCTTGATATAAATAGTTCGCCCTTTCTACCAGCCCCAGGCTCGCTGTCTCTCACCGACACCACGCTCACACCCTCCCTGCCAATCTTGCTCGTTTTCTAACTCACTCCAAGTGTCAGTTTTTCACTCGCGCTCTCCCACCCATGTTCGCTGCCTTCCTTCCTCCCAGGATCACTCATTCAATCGGCCTCTCCAACCCAGCCACTTTCCCTCAATTTTTCCAGGTCTCATTTTTCACCCACTTTCTTCCATCAGGCTCACTCCATCCCATCCTGCTGATCTCACTCGTTTGCTCGCTCTTTCCCACTCTGTCTCGGTAGCTATTCCCTTCCTGGTTTCACTCTTGCGCTCACTTTCTCCCACCCAGTCTCTCTTACCTCCCTCCCTACATGTTCGCTTTCTCCCACCAACCCGTTCTCAGTCGCTCAATCGCTCACTTCCACCCAGATCACTCCCTTCCTTTCTCTTCATCTCGCATGCTCTTTTGCTCTCTTCCTGTCAGGCTCGAGCTTTCTCTCACTCCACATCACCCTTGCATGTTAGCACTCTACAACACTTTCTTGCTCGCTCCGCCCTTACCGGGCTCACTTGTTTGCTCAGTGTCTCACATCCTGACTAGCTACCTCCTCACTCCTGGTCCCGTTCATTCACTCGCTCTCTCCCTCACCAGCTGGCTCACTCTGTCCCATCCAAGCTCATTCGCTTCCTCACTCCCCACATTGCTCGTTCCCTCACCCACTCCCACCCAGGCCTTTTCTGTCCCTCCCTCACCGTCTCACTCATTAGCTTTCTCTCTCCCAGATAGGCTTGCTCCCTCCATCCCATTCCGGTCTCACGAGTTTGCTCTCTCTCTTCCACCCAGACTCGCTTCCTCCCTCGCACTCGGGCTTGATGTTTGCTTGTTTGTACGCGCTCTCCCACACTATCTCTTTGCTCCCTCAATTCTGGATTCCTTGTTTGCTAGCTGTCTCACGTCCAGTTTCGATACCTCCCTCCCTCCTCGTACCGTTCATTCACTCGCACTCTTCCTCCACCAGGTTCGCTATCTCTTCATTACCCACTCTAGCTCGCTCCCTGCGGATCTCTCTCATTCACACCCGGTCTCACTCGTTCACTCACTGTTTCTCCAGGGATGGATTATTCCCAGCCCTCAAGTCTCACTCATTCACTCGCTTAGTTGTTCGCTTTCTGCCACCAAGGATCCCTCGCTTCCTCCCTCCTGGTCTCCATCCTTCATTCGCTCTTTCCAACCTAGGCTCACTTGCTGCCTCTATTCCAGTCTCGCTCGGTTGTTCGCTCTCTCCTATTTAGTCTCGCGCGTTCCCACCCACTTGATCTCACTCTTTCGCTCGCTCTCCCTCATCCAGTTCGCTGGCTACCTCCCTCCAGACCTTGCTCAGTCACTCGCTCCCCAGTCACTCCCAAACTGCTCGCACACTTCCCAACCGTCATACTCACTCCTCTGTACACCCCCTCGCCATCTCGGCCAATCTCCCACACACTCCCATACCGTAACAATCACAGTCCCTGCCCATTCCCGCACCGTCATGCTCACTCCCCAGCACCATCCTTGAACATCACGATCACTCCTCCGCACACTCCCCACAGTCACGCTCCCTTCCCCACACACTCACCTACCGTCACGATCACTCTCATGCACAGTCCCTACCATGAACACTGTCCTCTGAACACCTCCAACGTTAATCCCCTCGAAGTTGCCTTGGAACACATCCCTGCTCTTTTCCCTGAATATCAAACAATCCGTCCCATGTGTTACAGTATGTTGTCCCACTCCCAACCTTTAGCCACAGCCAAAATCTATAGTGCCGCCCCCACCCCCATTTCACCTTCGTGGTGTCTTTTGCGCTCAAACCAACCGTGTCCTCTAACAATGGCTATTGACACAAGCCTGATATTGTTAATTAGCATTCGTCTGAAGCACCCCATTAATCTCTGTTTGTGTAGTATCGGCCTGAACATCCGCACACTTCCTCTGCTCCACTAGCAACGGCAGGTGAGACAGGATTCTTGAAAGAGAGAAGATTGGGAGGGAGGAAGTTCATGACGGAAAGTGAGTAAAAGAAATTGGGGAAGGGATGGAGAGTGAAATAGAACATACACATCGGAGAAGAAGAAGAGGGAGACAGATGGAAAGTGTGGCCGTGGGATGGTGATATCTATGGGGGATGATACAGGGAGACAGATGAACTGTGCAGAGGCCAGATCGAATTCGGGGACTCAGCGTTGAAAGCAAGGACAGAGTGATTTAAACCCAACTCAGGTCCCAGTACCCTCCACATCCCTGAGGATTAGGACTTGGGGCAGAGTCTGTCTCTCTCCAGCTCAGCTTCCTCAATTCAAAGACAAACAACCAGACCGTTCACTCTGCTGCTCGTGACTTTCGAATGCACAATTTTAATGTTTCCAAATTAAAGTGATCGATACAGGCAATGGGATGGTACCTTTTCTCATTGACCCCTGAATTGTGAGAAGCAATAAAATGTGTTTCCGAAACCCCTTCTGGGATAAGCTTGGACAAACCAGCACTACCGTTGGTGTGTTGCCATAGCGACAGGCAGCTTCAACGCTGAAACATTGAACTGAAATAAGAAAATCCCAGATGCATTGATTAATGCATGAAATTGATTGACTAATGGATTTTGGTGCAGGGATATTTCAGCACATTCTTCAGCTGCTGTCTAAACTTAGTCTGGGTCACTGCATAAATAGCGGTGTTTGTGCTGCAACTGAGGAGCTGCAGCATGAAGCCCAATTCTCGCACAAAGGGATGTACATAAACAGACTGATACCCAATATAATACAGCCGATTCCACACAGAAAACACCATCAACATTGACCATAACACGATGAAATTAGCCGAGATGACAAACAGTAAAATGATAGATTTTTTTCGATTTCTCATTTCTGTGTCAGAATGAGCGGCCACATTGGTGTGAGCCCGGAGTCTCCTGCTGGTCACTAAAATGTGTCTGATGGTGAACACATTGAGCAGCAGAATCACGAGAAATGGGAGAGCTGGGGTTAGAATGTGGTGGAGGAACTCGATTGTGGCCCAGACATGGGAGAAGTAAACAGTGAGTGTTACATCACAAAACCAGGGGGCGTTGGACAGCCCATACCGTGCTGTAAGCATAAAATACCAGAAAATGTTCTTTAAACAGCTCAGCGCAGTCACTGCTCCAAGGACCACAACCGCCTTTTTCTCACTGCAATATTTACTTTTCAGCTTCTGGCAACAAATGGCCACAAACCGATCAAAGGTAAAAGTGACGGTGAACCAGACAGAACAGTCAGTGGCTGCATAAAGCAGGACAGCGTGGATATTACACACAGGTATGTCCATCACAAAAGAAAACCGTTGCCAATAAACAATGGGAATGTGTCTCAGTATCAGGTCGAGGATAATGACCAGTAGATCTGCCACTGACATGGCCCCCAGGTAACGTCTGACGCATGGAGACAATCCACAATCTTTATAAAGCAGAACGTAGATCGTCACTACGTTAACTGTGAGGAAGAAAAACAAGCAAATTGTACATTAGTCTGGAGACGAAGTGACGAGTTTGACTGAGGACCCAGTGAGATTTTCAGATGTGTCACTGTATTCAGGGATTTATTCAAATAATTAGAACGAAAATAATAAATGGCTGGTCTGAATTAATCAACGAATTGTATCATAAAACGCAAACAACACAGAGACACATCCATAAGAACAGACGGTGTTGAGAACATTCACACTCGATCACTCGAGAGCAGACACAGTTCACTTCTTTCCAGTTCCCAATACCGAGGGTGAAAACGTTACTATCCTGAAGGATTTCCTCCCTGTTCTTTGAAAACAAACGTGGTTTAGAACTTTCTGTCTTTTCTTTTAAATTGTGGTCCATCCTGGGTCGTGAAGACATGTAAATGCAGGGAAAATGTATTCAGCCCTTTAATTGCTTAAGGGGACTTTAGAACAGTTTCTCCCTCTCCGGGGAAAGGGATCTCATCTCTCGGGTCTTATCTTTTTCACAATTCACTAACGTCAGGCCGTTCACAAATAACATCAGGGAAAGAATATTCTGGGTAATTTCGGGTATCGAATGTTCCCGGGAATGTTGGGAAAATAATTTTCAAGGAAATGTCGGGTACAAAATGTTCCAGGAAATGTGGGGAATATATTATTCCGGGCACAGTCAGGAAAGAGTGTTCCAGGCAATGTCGGGTACAGAATTTGATAGAGTCGTAAAGACCCACATCACAATGACCCTTCTGCCACTAACGTTGCTGAGACGCACTCAGGCAGACGCTGGGAATCCTTCCCCCAAATCAACTGAACTGGCACTTCGTTTGCAAAATGAATAAGACAAAGGTAACGTAACTTAAGATCATATTTAATGTCTAAGCAGATGACAACTCTTATTCAGCTATTCCTCCCCCCCCCCCCTCCCCCCATCTCTTATCCAGTTCTGTCTAGCACTCCCAGCTGTAAAATGTCCTGGTATTCAGTTCCCAATATTGGTGACCCTATGTCTTTCGGATGCCATTAAATCATGCCCATTTACCTCAGTATATACAGTAATTTCCACAATCTGTTTTGAGAACATAAAACACATTCATGTATCGTGCCTTTCATTCAGCTTTTTAACCCAATATTCCCTGATCCACTGTGATCTTTATTCCACATATTGATCCTGTTAGGAAAAACTATGATACCTTTATTCTCACAGAATCAATCTTGATTGTTAAAGCTTCGAGAAGCCCAAACACCATCCTTGGTTATGTGCAATCCCACGGGCAGGGCGGACTCACCAGTGGTGATGGCACTGTAGGATGCAGTCAGGAAATGAGTTCCCCTGGAATTCCCCAACATTGATTCTAGAACCCGGGAAATCTCATGGGAACAGGTCAGATTTGGACAAGAAAATCTCCTGATGGTCGACATCTACTGCCGTCAACATCACCCCTCGGATATAACTCAGATGCCCTCGATGTTGAAAAAAAGAATTGGAGGAAGTACTGAGGGTGAGAAGGACACAGAACTTACTCTGGGTTTGATTCTTCAATGTCCATCACCAAGAGGGTCTCCACAGGCCCACGAATGACTGAGCAGGGCGAAGCCTCAATCCATAGCAGCCAGAATGCGGGAAGTGACGGTAGAACCATGAAGACGGGAACATGCGCACTAACCCACGTTTCATAGATGTATCTGTCCAGAAAACTATCTGTAGAAGCAATCAGCACACAGTCCTGGTGGAAGGAAAGTCTCAGCTTCAGTTTGAAGATACCGCCCTCTGTGTAATGTGGCACGACTCCTGTGACGTAGGACATATTTCCAGACCACCGAGCAAATGGAAACTGCGCATCCATGAGGCGCTGTGGTCTGTCAATTGCTGTAGCATCAATGGCCTTCCTCCATCATAATGTCAAAAGTGGGTTATTCATTGATTGTTCCAAAATGTTCCACACTTTTCAAAACTGCACCTATACTAAAGCAGGGTATTCAATCCTTCAAGAGTTTTAAACAGGAGCAGAATGAGGTCTTCCAGTCATTTGACGCTGTTACTCAATAATTGGAGTAGATCTTTTAATCTCTCAAATCTGTTACACAGGAAATGGAAGGGAACATTTAGCCGTTCAAAGTTGCTACACAGGAATACAATGAGGACTGGTTACTGAACCAGAAGCAGGGATAAATTGTAGATAAAGAAACGTTTTAATCAGTTTAACACAAATTAACTGCAGTGACACAGTGACGAGTGCTGCGGCCACACTATTTACAATCTATATCAATGATCAGGAGGAGTCGAAAACAATACAGATATTGAGTTTGCTGATGACTCTTAGTTAGGCAGGAAATTATATTGTCAAGACAAAGTTGAGGCGCTGGGAATGGACACAACTAGTAAAATCAACTGATTATTGTTTGGCAGCTGGAATGTAACATATCTCACCTGCCTTTTGATTTCTGGAAGATTGGAAGACAGTATGTTGCTGGAATAGAAAGCGATTACAGGAGTTAGTGATACAGTGTGTACTGCAGGACTCACTCTCACGTATTCAGACAGGAGTGTTTCTCTATCTCCCTAATGGTCTGCTCTCTGATTTTCCCAGTGACAACATTCCTCTCAGTAAACATGGGATGTTTTTATATGGTTGGTTAGCAGTGAGAACTGGTGATGGGGATGGTACATTGAAAAGTCTATCAAGGGGACCACCTTTATCCGAGATGTCATTCTATCGTTCTACTTGGAGACCTGAAGATGATGAGAGTGGCTGCCTGCTTCTGAATGAATTGTCTGTGGCTGCAGTGGGCCAGTTTAGTGTGTCTTAATTAACATATTCCACTGGGCACGTTCACACCGCAGCATTAATGGCGTGAGTTGTCTATCAATACCTCTGACTCACCCGTTTGACATGGGGACTCTGCTGAGCCATGTGCACCATCGGGAATCCCGCTATACGCGAAAAACATCCGGCAATTCAATTTGAGGGAGAAAGCATTGTATTCATCTCACCCACACTTTTATCATCCGTCAACGAATGGTCACATTGATGACAACTTACTAGGAGATGATGGATATGTCACCCACTCATTCCTGGAAAGTTCCTGTTCATAGGAGCTGAATGAAACTGTAACCCTAACAACCACTAGCAACACCATCCTCCCCCATGTTGAAGCTGCAGATCGTGTTGAAGGAGGTGACGACGCTCTGTGAAAAGCTCCTCATTCTAAGAGGGTCACCTTACACTCTACCCCTTGGCTAAGTCTTGCTTGAGAAGTTGTTCCTGAAAAACATGGCGTGGATGCAGCAGATCCATATCCCCACACAAACACTCACTCTGTGGTTTCAGATATTCCCTCTCTGCAGCCTCTGTTCCAATTGTTGTTCATTTTGCAGACCCAGATGCTGTAACTGCCGTGTTCCGGGGAGCGGGGGGAATAATGAGCCTCCCGGCTCTGCTGCAGATAGACAGGAGGCGATCGTTTATTCATCCGAGAGTTTTATTATGGAAGCACGAGGAGGTCATTCAGTCTCTAATACCTATCATACAGGATTATGGGTAAGACATTCACTCTCTTGATGCGGGCAGAATTGTGGACATGACCTCTTTGGAATTCAGTAAGGCGTTCAACAAGGTTTTCCAAGGGATACTTTTAGAAAGGTTAGGCCTCTTGGAAAACAGGGAGAACTCGCCATTTGAATTCAGAACTATCGTGATGGTAGAAAACAGAGTGTGGGGATGGAGGGTTGCCTTTCAGACTGAGACCTGTGACCAGTGGAATGTCACAAGAATCGGTGCTGTGACCAGTACCTTTCGTCATTTATATAAATAACTTGAACGTGAATACATGACGTATATTAGCTAAGATGTTCAAAGTTTGTGAGAAGATTTGTAGCTCGGGTGCTCGTTGCTGTGGATCTGTTCGCCGAGCTGGAAGTTTTTGTTGCAAACGTTTCGTCCCCTGTCTAGGTGACATCCTCAGTGCTTGGGAGCCTCCTGCGAAGCGCTTCTTTGATGTTTCCTCCGGTGTTTATAGTGGTCTGTCCCTGCCGCTTCCGGTTGTCAGTTTCAGCTGTCCGCTGTAGTGGTTGATATATTGGGTCCAGGTCGATGTGTTTGTTGATGGAGTTTGTGGATGAGTGCCATGCTTCTAGGAATTCCCTGGCTGTTCTTTGTTTGGCTTGCCCTATAATAGTAGTGTTGTCCCAGTCAAATTCATGTTACTTGTCGTCTGCGTGTGTGGCTACTCGGGATAGCTAGTCGTGTCGTTTCGTGGCTAGTTGATGTTCGTGGATGCGGATCGTTAGCTGTCTTCCTGTTTGTCCTATATAGTGTTTTGTGCAGTCCTTGCATGGGATTTTGTACACTACATTAGTTTTGCTCATGCTGGGTATCGGGTCCTTCGTTCTCTTGAGTGGTTGTCTGAGTGTGGCTGTTGGTTTGTGTGCTGTTATAAGTCCTAGTTGTCGCAGTAGTCTGGCTGTCATTTCAGAGATGTTCTTGATGTATGGTAGTGTGGCTAGTCCTTTGGGTTGCGGCATGTCCTCGTACCGTTGTCAACTTGGTATGCTTTCCTTATTGATCATAGATTTGAGTGAAGGAATTTGCAGTCATGTCACGACAGTATAGAACATTGGTTAGGGCACTTTTTGGAATATTGCGTGTAGTTCTGGTCTCCATCATATCATAACGGAAGGGTGCAGAAAAGATTTACAAGTATGTTGCCAGGGTTGACGGATTTGAGCGAAAGGGAGAGTCTAAATATGCTGGACTGTTTCCCTGGAGCGTCGGAGGCTGAGGGTTGTCCTAATAGAGGGGTATAAAATCTTGAGTGTCATGGAGAGAATAAATAGAAACGGTCTTGTCCCTTGTGTGATGTAGCCCAGAGCTAGAGGGCATAGGTTTAGGGTGAGAGGGCAAAGATTTAAAATGGACTGTTTTTTGTACATATGCAATGTTTTGCCAGAAGAAGTAGTGAAATTTGCTGTGTTGATAAGATACCTGGATAAGTGTATGAATAGCACGGGTTGGAGGGCTACATGCCAAATGCTGGCAAATGGGAAAAGGTTAGGTTCGGTTATCTGGTCTGCATTGTCCAGTTAGACCGATGGTGTATTTCCGTGCTGTACATCATTAAGACTCTGAAGACTGTTACACTTTCGGCTTCCCAAACCCGCCACACAAATTACAGCGCGACAGACTGTTTGCTCACTTACCTCCAGTAAGAAAGGACACACATACATTGTTCAGATTTTAAGGATGTTTTACATAAACAGGATAATGTATTTCAGTCAATCGAAGCTGTCAGGAATGTGAACAGGGCATTCAGTTCCTCAATTCCATTCAACAGGAGCAGAAGGAGAGCACACAGCAATTATGCAGGAAGAGCTTTTTTCCGAAAATCTGGTACACAGATACAGGAGGCAATCATTCAACTGCTCAAGACGAGTGGACAGGGGCAGGAGGCAGGCATACAACTGCTTGAGACTGGGTCACAGGAAAATCTGGGATCAGTCAGTCATTCAACTGCTCGAAAAAGGATACAGGAACAGGACACAGTCGCTGAACTGCTCGAGACTGGGACACAGGAAGAGAAGGCAAACATTTAACTGCTAGAGACTGGGATAACGCAACAAAATGCAAACATTCAACTGCTCGAGACTGGGGAGAGGGAAATCTGCAGGTGAGGGAGCCTACAGGATCCTGTTAACCAGGATCAGGAGAAGGGGCTCACTCCCTAAAAGTAGGGGACAGTGGGAGAGAAGGTGGTATAGCTTGTAATGAGCAGTAATACTTGAATAAGGTGCAGGAGTCAGTCATTTCACATTGCCGCAAAACTAATCTCGACCATTGCTGATCTGATTATGAACCTTTATTACATTTTACAGTGATTCTGCTCTCGGCAGCCTATGCTGCAAGTGTTGATCATGTTGTAGATCCAGATGCAGTAACTAAAGTTAATATGACTCATCTAGGGTGGGTCACCAAAACGTTTGGTGTTCTTGATCGTCCACAACAGTTTAACATGCAACCCCCGGGAAACCATCCTAAGTATCTCAACTAGCTTTCTAAAACCACAATTATAGCAAACGTCACTCAACTCCATGTGAATCCCAGGTATGATTCAATAATAGTTGAGGGCATTGCTCATGTTACGGAGCACATGCTCAGCAGGCAGTGACTATGACAGACGTTCAATGGATAGGCACAGAACAAGTTGCAAAGACGCATCTCAACGCTGCTGAAACACCACACTCCCACATGAAGCACAGGGTAGGACACCAAAAGTGGAAAGACCCAAACTATACCTTAAACATTGTTTTTCTATTAAGCCTCGTAATGGGAGAAACTGATGCTGTTGAGTGAGCAACACAAAAGTCCAGGGAAAAATACTGGAGAGTTATTTACATCAAAGATCGGCAATTAAACTGGGACGTAAGGTAATTAGTTTAAATACCAACAAATTGTTGCTCCAACAGCAGGACGTGTGGGAGCATCAAGCCGAAGTCTCTCGGGAATGTGTGCAGAAGAATTAAAAACTCACCTCTCCCATCGTGGCTTGCCATTGTTGTTCCAGATGCAGAAAGTGTGGAAGCGTCGAGCAGGATGCTATCGGGAAGGTGAAGAAAAAATTTAAAAACTCACCTCTAATGTCGGGTCCCAGAGACAATAATAATTGGTGTGTTGCCTCCCAGGTGCCAGTGTTCATGAGATCGCTCATCGTGTTTTTGTGATCCTTGAAGCGGAGGCGAAGGAGCCCCAAGTTGTGTTCCACATCGGCACCGACGATATAGGTAGGAAGAAAAATGGGGACAGAAAGCAGAAATTTCGAGAGCTTGAGTGGCCACTTAGAGTTATAACAGAGTTGTTATCTTTGAATTGTTGATCACGCCACGAGCTAGCAAAGCGAGGAAATGGGAGAGTGGAGATGAACACGTGTTGCAGCAGGGAGAGGTTTGTGTTCTGGGATAAGAGGAGCTCTCTCTACGGAAGGTGGGACCTCTACAAACTGAATGGTCTTCACCTGAACCAGAGGCTTACCAATATCCTAGGTCGAAAAATTGCTTATACTCTTTGGTGGGGGGGGGAGGGGGGGGGGGGAGGGGGGAGGGGCGTTAAACAAATGCGGCAGGGGAATGAGAAACTAAATTGTATTTCTCGTGTACCGAGATACAGAGTAGTCGGGTCATGGATAGGTTTGCAAGATCATGGAAGGGCACCGGCAATCTGGGTTTTGATTTGAAATGCGTGTATTTGAAAGCTAGTAACATCCGGAAGAATGTGTGTGAATTTGCAGCATGGGTAACGACCTGGGATTTCGATGTTGTGGAAATTTCAGAGACATGGCTAGAAGAGCGACAGGAATGGTTGTTGCAGATTCCGGAATTTACATGTTTCAGCAAGAACAGAAATGATGGTAAAAGAGGAGGATGTATGGCATTCATAATCACGGGTATTGTTACAACAGCTGGAGAACGTTTGAGGACTGATCAAACGTTTGAGGACTGACGTTTGAGGTAATTTGAGCTGTGGTTAGAAACAGGAAAGGACAGGTCACCCTGTTGAGATTTTTATGCACACCTCCGAATTGTTCCAGGGATGCAGTGGAAAGCATAGCAAAGATCATTACTCAACAGGAGCGAGAATAACAGGATAGTTGTTACGGGACTTAACATCTCTAATATTGACTCGGAATACTATTATTCAAGTAGTTTGCGTTGGTCAATTTTTGCTCAATGCGTATAGTACATAGACTGGCCAACAAAGAGAGAGGCTATCTTGGATTTTGTACAGGCCAGCTGTGAGATTTGGCAGTAGATGAGGACTTGGCGATAGTGACCATAATTCGGTTATGTATATTTCACTAACGGATAGGGATAGATATAAAGCACAGGGAACGAGGTATAATTGGGGGAAATGAATTATAGTGTGATTAGGCAAGGTTTAGCATACATCGGAAGGGTGATGGTAATGCAGGGGATGGGCAGATTTGAAATGAATAAATTATTGAAGGAACAGTACAATGGACTCTTGATAAGTATGTGCCTATCAGGCAGGGAGGTTGTTGTCGAGATAGGGTGAAATGTTTCACTAAAGATGCTGAACCTCTTGTCAAGATGAAGAATAAGGCTTATGTGAGGATGAGGAATGCCGGCTCAGTTAAGGGGTATGCGAGTTATGCGTTAGCCAGAGAGTAACTACACACATGGCTAAGAAGAGCCAGGAGGGGCATGAAATGTTTTTGGCAGAATAGGATAAAGGAAATTCCCAAGGCCTTCTATTGGTATATCTGGTAGAAAAGAATGATGAAGGTTCAGGCAAATCAATTTAGAATTGGAGAGTTGAATGTGGAATCTAAGGACATCAGGGAAGCGCTCAGTGATTACCTTTTGTCAGTGTTCATATTGGAAAATGCATCTGTGTGTGTGTGTGTGTGTGTATTGCAGTATCTGTGTGTGTGTGTATAGGACTATCTGTGTGTGTGTGTGTATAGGAGTATCTGTGTGTATGTATGGAAGTATCTGTGTGTGTATGTGTGTATAGGAGAATGTGTGTGTGTGTGTATAGGAGTATCAGTGAGAATAGGAAGATACTGACTACAAGACGAGATGGGATTCAAGTAGACAAAGAGGATGTTTAGCAAATTTGGAAAATCTGAAAATGTATAAGACCCATGTGCCAGATGGGACTTATTCTCGGAATATCTGCGAAGCAGTGGGCATTTTTCCTCCGCCCTAATTGCACTTGACTGTGAGACCATACGTCAAGACAATGACGAGCTAAACCTATTGTTGCGGGTCTGAAGTCAGACTAAGTGCAAAACTCGGCAATCACGTTGTTATTTATCAAAGGCTATCAGTGAGCGATAAAATAAATCTTACTGGTTTCTTGTCGTCATTATTAAAAATTCCTTTCATTCCAATTTTTGTCAATCGAACTGATGTTCTACTATCGACTGTGATAGAATTTGAAACAATACTTTAGAGTCATAATTTATGCCTCTGAATTACACGTCCTGTAACATTATTACTTTGATACAGAGTCCCGATTGTGAACTAATTGTTGAGGCTAGAGCAAGCTTGAGTTAAAAAAAAAAGTGTAATTGGAAGTGTGGCCAGAAGAGAACAGGATCCATAAAATCTGAAGTTAATGACGCGGTAGATGGTGACTAATTCAACAACGAAATGAGACAAAGCAGGAGACTGGGGATATTATAGAGTTGGGTGTGGGCACGTTTGATGATAAAGAGAATTCAGAGACACAAAACATTTCAGGGCAAAAGGGAGACTCAAGGGTCTAAGCAGTTTTATTCCTCCTTACATGATTTGTGACTAAGGAATTTGAAATATATTTAAAGGAAATGGAGGTTGTCACTGACGCTGAAGACAACAGTTTATGTATTTGCGAAATATAGATTTTCAAAACAACAATAACGTTTT
This sequence comes from Chiloscyllium plagiosum, assembly GCF_037043375.1. Taxonomy (NCBI): domain Eukaryota; kingdom Metazoa; phylum Chordata; class Chondrichthyes; order Orectolobiformes; family Hemiscylliidae; genus Chiloscyllium; species Chiloscyllium plagiosum. The sequence goes on along the minus strand of NW_028270167.1, from coordinate 103,341,561 downwards.
CCATCGATTATAGAATTGACAGAGATATATTTTGCAGTAACACCAACAATAACGAGGATGGGATACTAACCGTCTGAATAATCATCAGTACAGCTTCTATCCGCACTGCTATTTATGTCCATTCCACAGGAAGATAATAAACACCCAAGGAGAAACGTTGTCCATTGTTGTGAAATGTCAGTTCTATTGTTCTCAGATTCTGATCCATTGTTGGTTCATTCCATTCTAATGTTCTCGGGTTCTGATCCATCTTTGGAACATTCCAGTTTCATGTTCTCAGACTATCTTCCAGTCCCTCTCTCTGTCGCTGCTGTCCTCAATCGTGTTGAGAATGATGCTGCCTCTGATACGATTGGTTAACAGGTTGAAGAACGTTCCATGTTAATAAAAGAGGAAAACCTCAAGTGCGACAGTTAGGATTCATGGAGACTGTCATCAATCACAATAACTGAACCAACAGTTCTTATTAACTCCTTTCACGACAACCTTTATAACTCACAATACTACTTAGTCTTGGTCGGATGTTGACATACCTGAGTATTGGGCAAATGACGCAACTCCAATCGCAAACTTAGAGGTGACGAGGAGAGATAATACTTCATCTTCACGAGGCGCATTATTCGACTGTGTTTTGACAAAGTAGGAAGTGCTGGGCTCGCAAGGCCGTCTGAATCAGCTCACCAAACCTGCTTCACCTTTTTTTTTTAATTGATACGGACCTTCAAAATTTATCTTACTACCACGAACAGGCTGGTTTTCACTTGAGAGCCTGCTACTGTGGCGTAGGCGTTGTGGGCGTGGTCCATTCGTTGTGGGCATTGTGGCCCCGTCCGGGTAATGTGGAGTGGTGGTCTTTTTCGGTAGAGTTGTCAAGCTTTCACAGAATCAGTATTTATCGTATAATGTTTGGCCACTTATTGCTGCGGTATCAGCAGGATTGGAAGCCAGTAAATCTCTCCCAGCTGCTTTATTCTCTCTCTGTGATTTCTCTCAAAATTGTCTTTTGATGTTCTTTCCTCCTGGATTGGAGAACTGCATGTGAGATAATCTATTTTCTGAATTTGATTTGTGACAAAAGTGCTTTTGTGGTATGTTGCCATATTAGAGCAGTAAGTGTTCAGTAGTTAAATAGCATTTTATACTGTTAACGTTTCTAATAGAATTAGGTTATTCCAGGTTTTCTTACCTTTGCCTTATTTGATCCATAATGATAGCTCCTTTTTGCTTAATTTCAAATACATTGACGAAGCGAATTGTATTTGAAACAGAGCATCTCACATTTACATTTAAAATAAGACAACGTTCGGGTCGAGGTTGCTTTCTACATGTATTTTGTGGAAGTCAGCCTGGTCCATAACAAAACGAATAGATATTCACTTTTTATTTGGATAATTACTGAATGGACAACATGCTGCTGAAATACAGAGTTTGACAGCGGAATGGGTCGAGGTGGAGGAGTGATAGTTATATCAGGAGTTACGTCGGATACACAATTCAACTCACAGATCCAGCCAAGTCACTGATATGCTCAGCATGGAGCATTGTGCAGACTCGGCTCAATAGAACCCAACACTCTGTCCAGGATGGAACATTCTGTCGGGCTCACCAGACCAGTAGATATCTGTACAACATGGGGAGCAGAACAGACATACACCAGTGCATTTAATTATATGTCCGGAGGAAACAGTCTGTCCAGCAAGGGGGGTATACGCAGACTACAACAGTGCCTTTCTCTGTGAACAAGGACAAGATATCTACCCAACATGGAAAGCTATGCAGAAACCCGGACTCGACATCTGTCCATCACGGAGAGTTGTGCAGACTTGGTGCAGTCTGGAGATTCGGTCCGGTGAGGTCAAGAGACTGTGCCTGGTTCTGCGTGGATACTGGACACAGTGTGGTCTGAAAATTGCAACTGCACTGGTGCATTCTGGAAACTGGGCCCGGTTATTTCTGGAGACAGGGCCCAGTGCGGTCAGACAACTGGGACCAATTAAGTCTGGAAACTTGGACCAATGCGGTCTTTAGATTGGTTCCCGTGCTCTGTGGAGACTGGGTCCCGTGCAGTCAGGAGAATTGGCGCAGTGTGGCCTGTTGTCAAGACCCGTTGTAGTCTGCAGAGACGGCTCAGCACGATTTGGTGAATGGGCTAGGTGTTGCCTGGAAACTGGCCCCAGCACAGTCTGCAGACTGAGCTCGGCGCCGTCTGGTGATCGGGGCCGCTGCCTTCTGGAGACTGGGCCAATGGCTGCTGGAGACTGGGCCCGGTGTGGTCTGGAGACTGGGCCCAGTGTGATCTGGAGATGAGGCCTGATGCCGTGTGGAGACTGGGCCTGACATGGTCTGAATCCTATGGCGGGCACAGTCGTGAGACTGGACCTGGTGCGGATTGGAGCCTCAGATGGATGAAATGTTGAGACTAGGCCTGGTGCTGTCTACAGCTGGGGCGCAGGTCGGGAGATTGACCGCAGTGAGGTCTGGAGACTTGGCTCAGCACAGTCCAGACACCGGGCCGAATGTTGTCTGGAGACTGATCTCCGTGTGGTATTGAAGCAGGGCAGGTGCAGTCTGGTGACTGGGACAATTTTGGCATGGAGACTTGCACAGTGCAGTCTGGAAACTGGGCACAGCACAGTCGGGAGTTTGGATCTAACATCGGTTGGAATTTGGGCCTGATGTGGTCTGGAGACTAGATCCTTCAATGGTCTCTGAAACGTTTAAACATGTGACTCATTTGTATCAAACTGCCTCAAGGTTTAAAAGAATAAATCGGGCAGAATTCTCGGTACCCTCATCGGTATCAGAAAAGGAAATTGGAAACAGCGTTCTTCTGCGGAGACATCCTTCAGAACGTCTGAGAGCTTGTGACACGATTTACAGAGCTCTCCCACACTGCATCAAACGTCGGGAAAGGAGTAGGCCATTCAACACATTGAGCCGCCCTAATCCAGCTCATCACCGAACATCTCCTCAACGCTCCTCTCCCACATTGTGTACACTTTGTACAACTTGATTAATCGTCGGGAAATAGAAAATAGGAATTGCAATGCTCCGTTAGATCGATCGATTTTGCTACCCCATTCAATATGCAGGCTGTTCTCATAAAAAGGTCGTTTACTAAATACATTTTTTTGGAACGCAATGAGTGAATTGCGAACGTTTCTTTTATAAAGCGAGCTCCCATTCACTGTTACACAAATCCATGCCGGGCACCAGCTCCACCGCAAAACCCAAGCTCAGGATCATCCGTCTGCAAGATGTACACACAGTGCATTCAGCTAAAACAGGAATGCCATCAGCTCTGCCAGCCTTGAGACTGAGTCTGAATCTGCAAAATGTAGTCTACATTTAGAATGTACATTATTTCAAACCAGGTGGAGAACCTTTGGAATAACTGGAATTCTGCTTTGACTTCACGTGGGCAATCGTCCCACGCACTTTCTAGTGCCGAGTTTCGTGAAAGCTACAGTGCTGGAGGCAGTGATTGTACTGTTAAAGGGTTATATTTACTGTAGCGTTACATTACAATATAATGTTTAAAGATTTCATTAGAATGTGCTATTGTGTGTTCGACTTACTTTATTTTTTGGATTTTACTCATATTTTTGACTGTTCACCATGGAGATTTTTTTTTTCCATCGACCCCAGTACTTATGTGCACAGTTATCTACATAGTGTTCACAGAAACGCAGCTAACGCATTATCGGATAACCATTTGCAATTTGGTTGATCCTCTATCCTCACAGAATTCTCTTGCTGTCTTCCTATACCTTTCGTATCTATAAATCCTCAAATTTATTCCGTGCTTCACTTCCACAGATTTCCCCAGGTTCATCTGTCTCTGAGTGCAGACATTTATTCTCATCTCAATGCAGAACAGCCTGTCTGTATCTAATACTGTGGTACCCTGTTTTAGACGTCCCAGCTAGAGGATTTATTATACCTGCATGGTCCAATCTGTGTCGCCCTGTCAGAGTTTTATACATTTCACTGTGAACCCCACTCATTATCCTGCCACAGTCGACCCACACTCTGCTCACAAAACAAGCCTGTGATCTCAATGATCAATCTGGTCATCCTTTGCTGCACTCCCTCAATGTCATTTTTCCCCTTTGTTCGGTAAGGAGACCAAGACTACACACAATGCTGCACTCTGTTCGAGATGAGGTGCAGTAACACACACTTAGGCCTGCACTCATGTCCCCCTGATATGAAGGTAAACACATCATTTAGCTTCCTAACTGCTTTCTGTTTCTGCAATATTGCTTTCCGTGACAGGTGTACAAGAAGATCCAGACCCTTTTCCGTGTTCCAGCTCGACATTTCTTGGATCTACGTACACTGGTCAGGGTGACAATGCCATTCGCAATATTGACTTCTGGCTTCAGAACTCACTTCCCTGCATGGATCTCGGTGGTCTGTGCCTAAGCAAAGAAATAAAGAAACGTAAATTCCTTTAAAGATCAGCATTTTGCAAACCGTCCGTGTTCAAATGATAGGCATCGAGGTTCATATCGCCACATCTATCCACATTGTGCTTTATCTGCCACGTATATGCCCATTTACTCCACTTGTCTCAATCACTTGGAGCTCCTTTACATCCTCCTCAACCACTCAAAACCCAACATCATCTAACTCTTCAGCAGACTTGGAAAAGCTGCGTTTTATTCACTCAACCAACATTTGCTGTGCATTTGGAATAGGTGGAACTCGAGCCCCAATTCCTCTGATACCCCACGAACATTTATCACTAAAAACGGATTATTTTATTCCAGTGCTACCAGTTCAATGGCTCCTGTGCTGCAGCTTGTCCGCTCTGAACACTTTGCTTCTTCTGATTCTCCTGTCACCACTCTTCTGTTTTTTTTACTAACAGAACTGGTAGCTTGGACAGCATAGGCAGTGGCGAGAGGTCAACGTGTGGACTTCGAATGGTGTCAGGGCATGGCTCTTGATGTTGATCGGGTCTGCTTCAGACGGCAATGAAGCTGTTGCGGAAGGCTGAAGCACAGGCGTCTTCGATAGTAAGGTGCTGGATCAGGACTCACGGGCTCTCTTCAAGCTCTTGCTTCTGTTTGTTGCATTGTCATCAATTTTTTTTAAAAATGGTGCCATTTTGTGGCGACAAGCGACTAATCTTTAGTGTATTGTGTCATATGTATCCTGTAAAATACGTCTCAAAATAAAGTAAAAATCAAAGAGTTCCACTCACCTCTTCTGCCAACTTTCCCATTCGACAACCATGTCCCTTTCTCAGCCACAATTCCATAAGATCTGATTTTGCACACTAGGTTTGGACTTTATCAAAAATCTTGGCGAAAACCAAATAAATTGGATACATTGATTCTCCATAATGCATCTACCAGACAGTTGCTCAACCATAATAACTATTTCATAAAATTGTTGACCTTGTCTCTGCCTTTGCTTTCAGTTGCAATAATTTTTCCAAAACCTTGCATTTACTAGTTTTATTCTCTTCCATTTTTCTCACCAGGCGTGGGTTTCCTAGTCTTGCTGGGAAGATCTTTTTTTATGTTTTATTTTCTGTGAAGACAGAACTGAAGTGCTTGGTCCATAGTTCTGCCATGTCTGTGCTCAAAATTCTCCATTGTCTCTTTTCAGGCTGTGAGAAAGCTGCAGTTAACTCCTCTTATCTTTCCCATTGACATATGTTTAGAAGTTATGACAGTTCACTCAGAAACATTATCAACATGCTTTTTTTCAGAAATCCAACAAGTCCTGGCTTAACCTGCTGAATGATTGACCTCCTACAGACATAATATCACAGAAGCAAAAATTCTGCATTTTCAGAAATACAGCACGTTCTACATGAGTCGCACATTCCTGCATCAGGACCATAGCCGTGAGTGTTATGATACCTCAAATTCTTGTCCAAGTACCTTTTAACAGTTATGAGGTTTGTTTGACAACTAACCTTTCAGGAAGAACATTCCAGACTGCAACACACTTTGGCTGAAAAGCAATCCGCGAATATTCCCCAAACCTCAAACCCCTCGCCTAAAATAGGTGATACTTTGTTCTTGGCCCTTTGACTAAAATAAACATCCGCTGTCTAACCACCCTGTCCACGTCCCTCGCAATCGTCTCCTTCTAAATTAAACCACCTTCAGCCTTCTCTGCTCCAAATTAAAGAACCCGACTTTATCCAACCTCTCTTCATCGTTGATATGCTCCATTCCAGAGACCAACCTGGTAAATCTCCGTTGCGTCCCCTCCATTGCAATGACATTCTTCATTTAATATGGCGCCCAGAAATGCTAAGAATATTTCATCCTGGACAATTAATCTCCTGCATAACTCTTGTAATCTCTGTCTCGACGAATAAAGGCTATGTCTACGGTCCCCTTTGAACTCTTAACTCAGTGGCGTCGCATTCAGATATCCGGGTAAAAGCACCCTCTGACCTTCGTAGTGTGCTGCCATTCATTGAATAATCCCCTGTCTGTTTTTTTTTCCATCACCTCATTTTTATCAGAGTTACATTGCATCTGCCATTAATCTGTCCATCAGACCGTTGCATATGTATTTTTCTCTAATACAACAGCTTCCTCCTCACTGCCAACCACCTAGCCAATCGTTTTTGTCAAACACAAGCTTACTTATGCGCTCACACTCTAGCCCCCTCCACATTCATATCAACATCATGCATGAATACTACAAATAATAAGGGGCATGGCAGGATCCCTGTGGTACACCAGGTGACACTAGCCTCCAGTCGCACAAACTGCATTCTACGACTACGCTCCATCTCCTGCCATTAAGACAATGTTGTATGTAACTTGCTAAGATACCCTTGATGCCATGAGATTTTACTATCTTCATCAATTTCCCATGTGGGGCTTTGTCAAAAAACCTTGCTGAAAACCTTATAATAGGCACCCTGAAAAAAACAACAAACTCGTTAGTCATGAATTCAATCTGAAAACGTCATGCTGACCATCCCTGATCAAATTGTGTCTCTCTCAATGGAGATGAAGGTTCTCGCTCCTTATTTGTTTCCCGAACTCTGATCTGATACTCACGTGTCTATAGTTCCCTGGCTTATCTCCAACACACTTTCTGTAAATTTGGACCACATTAGCTGTTCTCAAGTCCATTGACACCTCCTCTCTGGACAGATTCGACCTAGCAATTTGGGTCAGGGCCTTTCCTCCCTTGTCTCGAACAGCACCCTGCAATTCAACTCATCCAGACCTGGGGATTTGTCCATTTTTGTTTAACCAGCCAAAACATCCAATTGCTATTCACATCTCACATCAATCTGCTCAAGAGAGTATCATCTTTAAGTCAATCTTCTCCAATTCTGCACCTGAATCCTCCTTCTCCAAAGTTTGAAGCTCTCATGTAACAATCTATCAATGTTCACCAGCTTCATACGCAGAATGGCCCCCTTAGGTTTCGAAAGGGCCCTCATTATTCGCTGGCTATTCTGTTTCGCTTGATGTATGTGCAGAATATCTTGGGATTCTCCCTAATCTTGCACGTGAGCACGTCTCCATGCCTTCTGAGTGAATTTAATAAGAGTCACGGCAAGCAAATCTCCTGCTGTGAATCACTGGAGAACACAGACTGAATTTCCGCATCAAATAATCTAGTCTCTATGAAGACAGACATACAATTAACTCTTATGTTTCTCCATAATTTCCCGGTTCTCTGCAAGAAATTATCCTGAAGTGATATGCACCATTCCACACGTGGCCTTGAAATCACATTCGTTTCAAGTATGGATAGAAGCGTTTTGTAGTCGTTATGTTACGTTTCCTGTTAGTTTGCATTCTTGTTCTTTTTGTTTTCCTTATCAGTTCATTTGTCCTACTTTACTGGGTCTTAACTTTCTCTGAATCCGTGACTTGTCATAATATCTAGCATTTTTCTGAGCCCCTTCCTTTGATCTATTGCAATGTTTGACTTCATCATTTACCATCGGTCCCCTCTTCTTTTGCTCTTTGCACTACATATGTATAAATATATCTCTCTCTCTATGTGTGTGTGTGTGTATGTACATTATCCATGTTATAGTGTTTATTTAAATAACAGCCATTAGCTGTCTTTTATAAATGGTTTTCATGTTTTTGTTTCAATTCACTGAAGCCAAGTTGCCCCTTACACCTTAATGACTTGCGTAACTCAGGGCCATGCTGTAATTGCAAATAAAATATGCTTTGTGTTCGGATGTCATAGAAAAGTCAATATATTAAGATCAGTGTTCCCCAAACTTCCTTTACAGCCAGGTTTTCAGTTAGTTCTTGCTTAGAGCTCTGCAGGATCTTCGTGAGCTCACTTTTGGAGTAGTGCATACACGTTTAGACTCCTGACTGAAGAAAGTATATTGTTAAAATGGAAGCAAATCTGAGATGGTACCCTCAACAGATCCCTTCAATGAACGCGTTAACTTATCAAGAAAGGATGATCAGTTCGATCCAATACCCATTGGAGTTTACACGAATTAAAACTGATCTTCTTTTTACATTGAACACCGGAAGGATTCAACAACAGAATCAAATTTCACAGCAAACGGAGGAATACATTCCACTTCTCCAGCCTGTTAAGCAGGAACAGCCGAAGGATATTCAGGCCTTCGACACTGTTACACCACAACAGGACGAGGATAAATCCATTCAGCCTCCTCAATTGTGCACACAGGAACTGGAAGAGAATTGTATATTCGAAGAAGAGAAGTTCATGAAGCCCATTGTGCCTGTTGTAGAGGACTTGGAGAAGTAGACAAAAATATTTGAGGCATTCTTATGGAAAGGTAGGTAATTTAGCCATATATCTGTTATCTGGCAACAGTGGAATATCAATCACTCCCTAGATCCCATTTCAGGGATGCAGGAGATGACTGTTCAGTGTCCCCAGCCATTTATGGAGGAATTGGAGGAGACGAGTCATCCCCTCAAACTGTTATATAGCAACAGGAAGATTCCACAAGCCCTCAAATCTCTGACACATCATCAGGAGGAGGAAAAGCAGAACTTGTGTCCAGGACTCAGGACATGCTGGCCACCGAGGCTGTAATATAGTAACAAAGTGAATGCTCAGCACATTTCCTGTGTAAATCAGGAACAAAATGAGTCCATTCAGACACTCATGCCTCTTACACAGCAATCGGAGCAGATCATTTAAAGCCTTTCTGTTACACAGGAATGCAGAAAAGGGAACATTGAGTTTAGAGACAGGCAAGGATCTTAGTGAATAAAAAGAAGTGAGAAACATTTTGGCATTAAAGGCAAGTTGTTAGAATCCGTTATTATTTCATTAATTTGCAAACTGAAACTACAATCCATCACAGTTAGCATAGATTACGAAGATTCTATTAATTTGAATTATTTAAAGATGTGACAAGCAAATTAGATAATGGGGATCCTGATGATATAAAGTACCCACACTTCTTGAAAGCATTGCATACAGTGCTGCACAAAATATTAAGTTGTAAAATAAGAGTATATGGATTTCGGAGGAATTCATGAGCTGAGATCGAGGATTGACGAAACAGCAAAATGCAGGCAGATAGAACAAGTGGGTTGCGCTATAGCTGGCAACCTTTGGAGTGCGAAATTCGAAACCAAATGCCCTGACTACTTGCCATCTATTATATTAATTCAATGACAGGATAGAACACATTAATCCACTTTTTATATGGAACTGAAACAGGTGGAAAAGTAGCCAGATGCAATGGAGATGTCAAAAACTCACAAATGGACGTGAATAGTTTAAAGTAATGGGATGGGCCAAAATTTGGCTGATAAAATTCAGCGTGAATAAATGTGGGGCCATCTATTTGGATCAGAAGAATAGAAAGGCAACTTGTCAAGTAAATGGAGAGAAACGTATTGGTGTTTACGTGCAGATGGATCTGGTATCCTCGTGCATAACACAGAAAACTGGCATGAAGGTGCAGCAGGTAATGAGAAAGCCACGTGGCACATCAACATTGATTGGTAAAAAGGAGCGAGAATCAAACCAGGGAAGAATTGTTGCAACTCTGCAAGGCAGCAGTGAAACTGTGACTAGAGTATTATGTAGATATTTGTAGCCCTGACTGCCGGAGGAATGTAGTTCATTGGAGACTGTTCCGAAAAAAGTTCACGAGACAAATTCCGGAGATGAGAAGCTTATCTTATGAAGACTGATTGAGCAGTTAAGGCCAATATTCTCTAGAGCCTCAAAGAATGAGAGATCTCATTGAGATATGTAACATGCTAAAAGTGACTGTCAATGAAGATGTGGAGAATATATTTCCTCATGTGGCGTTTTCGAATAAGGCAGAAAAGACTTAAAACAGGGGTGAGGATAACACTCTTCTCTCAAAGGATTGTGAAGCTGTGTAACGGACGGTCACAGAGTGTGGAATGCTGAGGAATTGCGTAAATGACGGGTGATGGAGACCGAGCAGGAAAGTGGAAGCCAGGTTGAGATGACAACAACCATGATTGTATTACATGGCGGCTTAGGCTCGAGGGGCTGAATTGCCGACTGATGCTCCTCGTTCTTATTCAGCCCTTCGAATGTGTTACACAGGAATGGGGGAGGACTGTTTATTTAATAGGAAGCAAGCACATGGGATAAATCAGTCTTAAGCAGTTTGACAGAATGTAACAGGTGGAGCCAAATAGTTACTAGTTTTGGGTCCTCAGCTATTTACAAACTGAGCGAAACGGTGGAGTGGAAACAAAACGTACTGGAGACATTTAAGGCGCTGACATTAAGCTGAGCAGGAAATTAAATTGTCAAGAGGTGGAGAATTTGGAAATAGTCATAAACAAATAAAGTCAATGGATAATAGTTCAGCGGATTGAACATAACGTGATGTTCACTCTGTCCGCTTTTTCAGGAAAACTGGACGGCACAATTGCATTGAAATGGAGATCGGTAACTGGACTCACTGAGACAGTGTGTATTGGAGAGTTCACTCTGACCTATTCAGAAGGGAAGAGTTGCTCCATCTTCCTGCTGATCTGCTCCCTGATATTCCCAAGAGTCATATTGCTCTCAGTACGCACAGCATATTTTGACGTGGTTGGTTGGCAATGGAGAGTGATGAGGGGGAGGTTGACTTGAATCTTGTATTAAGGGGATGGCCTTTACCCGAGAGGCCATCCTTTCTTTTACGTTGACCCCGGAAGACGGTAGAAAATGGTTAACTCTTTCTGAATGAAGAAACTGTGGCTTCTGCCAGGACAGTGGGTATTTACAAACATGATGTCCTCTGCACGGTCATACTGCAAAACTAATCGAAGCCGAGTTCCTTCCGTCCCTTTACTTCTTTCTATTGACATGAGGACCCCGCAGAACCATATATACTATCGGGAACCTCGCTATACTGGGAAATCAATTATATATCCGGCAGCTCCCTGCTGAGACAAAGGTCATTATATGTACATCATTCTCTATGAACATCCTCCGTCACAGAATGGTGACATTGATGTCAACATACTGGGAGTTGATGGCTATGTCAACCACTCCTGCCTGGAAATATCCGGACCATAGTAACTGAATGAAACAGTGACCGTAAAAGCCACTGGCAGCACAGTCGCAGCTTGGTGTGAAGCTGCAGGTCGTGTTGAAGGAGGTGAAACCGCTCTGTGACCAGCGCCTAGTTCATTCGCGGTCCCCTCACTCACTGCCCCAGGATGAAGTGTCGCTTGTGAAGCTGTTCTTGGAATACCTATGTAGGATACGCAGATCCTTTTCCTCATCCACACTCATTCCATGGTTTCAGAGATTGCTCTCTCCGCAGCCTCTGCTCCACTTGTTGTTCATGTTGCAGACTCAGATGTTGAAACTCCAGTTCCCGTGCTCCGTCCAGATTTGGGTTGTTAAATCCCAAGGTCTCCCTGAATATCTGAAGAAGCCCATAGCACAATCCGAAGCGAACCATCCCCAGCACCTCCACGAACTTTTCAATAACAGGAGTCAGCCAGAAGCTCCTGAGATACAGGGCCTAAGGACATTAATATGAGCAGACACCCTCAAAATATTTTAAGAAACTAGGCTCGACCCTAACTTTCCCATATTTTAGTTGGATTTAAGTATTTGTTGAGACCTGTTAAACCACTCGTTAAGTAAAATATGCTGTTTCGACACTCTCGTGAAGAGGGATGAATAATTTTGGATAGCTTATGCATTCGAACACTTATCCAAACAATAGATGCAATATTTCTACTAATTAACAGCTCCAATAAAGTACCACCCCATAAACACTCCACTTGGCAAAACGTATTTCCAAATAAAGAAATATTTGGGCAGAAATCCAATCGAGGAGGAAGTAACAGGAAGAGAGACTTCAGAGAGAATGGGAGAGAGCAATCATGTGTTGAAGATTCCAATCCTTCTGGGACCGCAAGCAGCTTCTGAACGTTGCAGCTATAATCAAAAGTAGAAGATCTGGTCTGTGAGAGCTGGCCACTGCCGTCCCATTACTACCACTGTATTAATAAAACATATAAGCCTCCAAAGTTATTTACTTATTCCGTTTTCCGGCGACAGTTCGGCCCCACTGCCTTCAAGACCTCTCTTCAAAAACAAAACAGGATTTAAAAAACTCTTTCCAAAGTGACCGTATCAAAACCCCCCTTGAATATAATGAATCATCAATATAAAAATATATCTTAATTTTAAACCTCTTGTTCTAACTGTGTTAGTAGACTACCATGCAAATACACATATTACAGCATGCGAATATTCAAAACTACATTCTATTCCAATTAGTTTATTCCAGCCATAGAACAACTCCGTATTTCTACGTCCACGTCTCGACAATGTGTCAGCAATTAAGCTTTCCTGTTCTGTCACCTGTTTAAGTTTTAAATTGAATGGTGGCAAAATTAAGCTACATCGAAACATATTGAAATTGGTCACCGTAAATTTCTCCAAAAACGTTAAGAGGTTATGATCAGTGTATAGATGTGTCTCACACAAGTTATTGGCAATTTTAAAACTGAAACTGTGCAACAACAATGCAAAGGTCAAGAAGTTCGTCTCAATTGTGCAATATTTGTGTTAATGACTTTCCCGAACACACCGACCACACATTATGTTACGGAGGTCTTATCATCTCCCCAATAGGCCTTCTGAATAACATATCTCCTCATGTCTCAGCATCAAAGATTTATATGCTTCATATCTTTCAATACTGTAACTTGTTTCCCTGCTACTCCCTGCCTATGCCAGTAAACCTTAAACTCGCAGGTACATGCTGAAAAAGATCTTGCACATTCTTCTCTATCCCCACAGAAGGCAAAGTTAGATTTATGGATCAACTCGAAATCATTAGCCATTTCAGCAAATAATCTTTGCATTTAACCCCTCTGCTCTTCCTCCTGAGTTCACATGACCCCAGGGAGTGAATTTTCACTTCAAAATAAGAATCGCTTTCAGAGCGTCTTAGTTTTGCTCTATTTGTAATACCCTCATCCACCAATCAAGCTCACTTTGTTTGTTCCGTTTAAACTCAATATACGTTTAACTAGGGTCGCTCCTTAGATTCCGGAAATGTTGTCTGTCGACCTCTGGCACAATGTTATAAGCACTTCAGATGCCAGTCTTCACCTCCTCAAATGCTCCAGGTACCTCCTCTGATTGTGAAGCCAATACCTCACCCGTTGTACCTACCAACTCTGTTGGATTACCAACATCAGCATAGGCACTGGCCACTGCATTTGTCTAGCTACTTTCACGAATGAAATTAAAAAGAATTACGACGTCCTTCTCGTCATATTTAAACCATGCCTGTATGGTTATAAAGATGTGGTGTACCTTTACGAGAGGTAAAAACAGCAGAACTACCGGTCACATTCCGAAATGTTATCATAAGGCAACAGTGTATGTAGTACTGGGTTAAACAATGCGAATATTTCGTTGCCTGGAGATAAAAGCAAATTCGAATTTAGCCAATCAGTTTAAACTGTACCCCGAAAAAATGCCAATGCCCAATCAAGTTTGGATAGAGTATATTGACAGTCTTAAAAACCACTGACGCAATCCGATGGTCTGGTTATAAGACCAGAGGAACATTGAACAGTTGATAGGAGAAGCGCCAAGCCTAACATGCTCCAGACTGCTTGAAAAAAAAACTCTCTTAAAAACACTTTTTTTTCTGTCTGTAACCTGTGACGTACAAGTTCCTAACATGGTGAACAGAAGACACAGAAAGAATCGAAAATAATCATCCACAGCTCCGTGGTTTCGTGATAAGAAGAGTTGTGTTCGAAATTTTAATTGGGAGTTTTATCGGACTGGTGTTGCAGAAGAGAACTTAACAATGATAGGTTAGACAAAGAAGTGGTAAATAGTGGTCAGTTACCTATTCTCTGTTAAAAGGGTAACAACTACACTTATTAATTTTTACATTACAGATTACTGCACGTTGATGGTTTTAAATTAAGCAGGAGAGTTGACACTGTGTTGTAGCAGTATATATTTGAGCAGATCTCCATCAAGCCTTTGGCCCCCACAGAGTTGCTCATCGCCACTATCCTCCTCATTCAGCCGGCCTTCTACCTTCATCTCCACCCCTCTAAGTCGACTGACCTTCCTAATTACGAACTTTTGAAGCTGAAGCTTTCTCTCTTTCTGGTTTTCTTCCCACGTCTTTTGTCTTTCTTCCTCCTCACATTTTCTTTTTACTCCACATTTAATTATGCGTCAAACTGTTTCAATTCCTTTTCACGTTCAAGCTGCTGCGTGTGCAATTGAATGCTAGCAATTTTAAAATATTTCGGTGGCATTTCCAACAGAATTTAAATGCCTGTCTATTGCTGTAATTACCTCTCCTTTTCTCACAGCCAAACGCATATCCAACTCCAGCTTGTCTGCCAGTTGCAGCAGCACTGCTTTGCTCGCCTTTTCTAAAACCCGGAATGCCATTTCCTCCATTCTCAGAAAACGTTTCGTGACTGAAAGAGGCATGACAACACTGAACACTATTGAAACCAACCGAACATAACACCCGGAACAAAAGGCAATAGCAACTACCGCAGCCACCTTTGAGCACAACAACCTTACCAACTTCATACTCCCCGTGTTTGCATGGGTTTCCTCCGGGTGCTCCGGATTGCACGAACAGCCCAAAGATATGCAGGATGGGTGAATTGGCTGGACTAAAATGCACACAACATTGAGAGATATGTTGGGCAGATGCATTAGTCAGTGGTAGGTTTTGAGTAATAGGGTAGTGGAATCAGTCTCTGTGGGTTACTCTTCAGAGGGTCGGTTTAGACTTGTGGGGCCAAATGGCTTACTTTCACACTGTCGGGCTGGTAATCCGAAAGCCAATTTGGAATTACCGAATTAGGATAGGAAAAAGCCCCAGGTTTTCTGTGGATCCGACAAGAATGCCTCAAAATATTTTAATAATGTGACCTGGATACCCACCATTTCTTATTTTAAAGGTAAATGTGAAATGAGTTTTCCAGATGTGATACGGCTGTTCAAACCACTCAAAATGGACCCCTGATCCTTTATAATCCTACCCAGCGGGTTTCGCCGTGTTACTGACCACATCGTCAGTTTGTAGGTGCAAATGCAGGCATTGTGTGGACAGGCACAGACCAAGGTTCAATGACATGAGTCAAGCGACTGAAACAACCTCTCTAACATGAAGCACCACATGGGACTCACCGCAAAGTTTACAGCAGCCCCCCACACACCATTTCATTGTTTCCAAGGTTCACAATACTCACACTCTCTGCACTCAGGAGTCAAAACAAAACAAGGTTTGGGAAAAATACAAAGTGGCAGAGAGCTGTACATTAAGATAGAAACAAACAATTAATTTACTGAGAACATGCTGTGAAAATTTAGAGAAAAAGACAGGGCATTTGGACGAACTAGAGTTCTGAGAAATTCGACAGTAAAATTACAAGAATTACAACATTGAATAACGGCGTTGTCAGACCAATGAAAATGTTTTGTTACATCACATTCTGAATCTGCTTCACAGAACACCTCAAACGACATAAACTGGGGCAAGATCACCACCCAGAATGGATAGCTGTGCAGATAATGTTCATGTGTTTCCCAGTAACCTGGATTATCTTACCAGCATGGGAAGTATTGCAAACATCCCTCAAACACATTCCTTTTGCAAATAGGCATATTTATGGGGACTGTACTCGCATTAGATTACTGTCTTGCACGGGAAGATGTGACGTCTTTGCTGTATGCGACAGTAAATGCGGCTCCAACAATTTTATGCAACTATGTTTCCATTGGACGAGTATAAAGAAAGATGTGCATGTATGCGTGTGTGTGTGCGTGTGTTTGTGTATGTTTGCGTGTGTGTCTGCGTGTGTGTGCGTCTGGTTTTCCAAAGTGAGTGTGAGTTCGTGTGTGAGTGTGGTTGAGTGCGAAAATCATTGCTTGATGGAAAATACACACGGAGGAAACCAGTTTAATATGAACAGGTTTTTCGGTTATTGATGGAGAGAGACGAAGAGAAGTTTCATGGACAGATGAGACATAGTACTTAAGAATATTAAAATAATGGCATTGTCAAACCCAATAGCAATACAGATCAGAGTGCACACAAATGATGGCTGTGATTTTGATGTGAATTTGAATCAGATTTTTTTCTGCAGATTTGAAACCAGGAGTGGCAGTAGCAGATTATTCCCTTCGTTCAGTCTGTACTTCATTGCTCAAGGTTCAAATTGCAGATATCTTTTGGAGTGGCAAGCAGTTAAAGCTAATGATGCTCATGGTATGGTGTCAGGAATCAATCATGACAAAGGAAACACCACAGTTGTTACTCGTCTGTTTCAAACTCAGATAATCACCAGGGATGGGATGGTATCAGAGAAAGGAAACGGAGTCTGTAATTAGAACTGAAGAAAGTGGCCTCCATGTTCGCAATATTTAAAGAACAATGCAGTGAGATAATGGTTCAAAGCTGAAACTGAGAAGATCAACTCAGAGAGCCGTGCATAACACTGCCAGAAGCAACAAGGGATACAGTTGTTGAACAATTCACTAATCCAGTTAGTAGTCGGATGTAGAGTGCATATCTGGTTTCAGAGCCTCAACAAGAACAACAATGGTGGCAAAAGTGTGGAATACATGAAAGAACAACAATGTCATAAATTGTTTATGGAAATAACATCTGGACAGTGAGAAGTATCAGGGACACCAACAATGGCGAGGATAGGATAATAAAAGTCGCAACGAGCGACATTTATCCACGAAGATAATGGTAACCTTAAAAAATGCAGAAAGAGTCCAAAAAAAATTCGATAAGCGACAATCTATTGTTAAAAAATTCCGATTTATTGTCTCAGATTCCGACACATTGCTGTAATATTCCAGTCTAATGTTCTCAGATGCTGATCCATTGTCAGAACATTCAATGCTAATGTCCTCAGATTCTGATCTTTCCTCCCCTTTCTCTGGAGCTGCTCATCCTTGTCAGTGATGTCGGAGATGCTCCCACTCATGCCAAGGGTTAGCACATTGAACAGGCCACATTTCTTATTAAAAGCTCGAAACCTGCCACTGGAGTAATTAGAATCCATTGAGTTTGACATTAATCAGAGTGACTGAACAAACAGGCTCAATTAACTGCTTCTTTACATCACTCTGCATATCTCAATGAAAGTGGACATTTACACAGGTTGGATGGAATGAATGAGCGTTACTATGGAATGGACCATTAATCTTTCAATCTTTTTAAAACTTTTTTTAAATTGTATGTGAGAGTATTGCTAGAAAACTGCAGTGCTCTCTATATCCCCCGCTGTTTTAAAAAGGAAACGGGGGGATTTAAAAATAACAGACCAGCTGCATAAAACGTCTGGTGGGGATATTTATAGATACCTTAACCCAAAGCACGATAATTATTGCCCATTGACTTTGTGTGAGGGTAATCCTGGGTTGAAGTCCCCTGATATAAAATTCTTTCATAACTTTCAGACAGAGTTATGCTGAGGAACAGGAGGAAATATGTTTGGCCCCGTGTGGCCTTTTCAGAGGGATAGAAAAAGGTAATTCATCCTAGAGGAGGCTATTATTACTTAAACAGGTGGAAAACCAGAATTGTGGAACGTTTTGTAAGGGAATCATTTAAAACACAGAGAAGGCTATGACTCTATGACTCTATAAGTGATACTGCAGCTGTACGAGGTGTCACTGAGAGGGTAGCAGCAGTACATTGTACTGTTTGTGCTTCTACAGCTGAGAAGGGAGGGAACTCCATCAGATATAGTTTACTGGCTGCTCATAATCCACGCCTTGTATTGTCATTTAATGTCTCAGGCCTGTTACAGAGCAAGAGGAGGAAGCTATTCAGCCTCTCACACCTGTTACAGAGGGCCAGGAGGAGGGCATTCTGCCTCTCGAGTCTGCTACAGAGGGTCGGAAGGAGATCATTCAAACTTTGGAGTCTATCTTGCAGTTTTGAAGTAGTTGTGGAAAAGGATACACCTGATGGAAACATTAAAGTTCTAACTTTGAAAGCGTTAGGCAGACACTTTGAAAGGCTGATTGGGAGACGCTATTCACTGGTGAAGGGATGTTTGGAAAGGAAAAAAACTTCAAAGGCTGGATTAAGAGAGTCCAGATACAACATTCCCCTATTAGTGAGACTGGCAACGCTTGTGTTTTCAGGGAGTGCTGTATGACGATGGATATGTATACTCTTATAAAGGAACAGGAGGAGACGTATATCAGGTAAACAGTAGTGAGATCGAGTGAATCCCAATAGGATTATAAGGGCAGGAGGAGTATATTCAATTGTGAAATCTAGGCTTTTAAAAGGGCACATAAGATGAGTTTGGAAATAGTGTTCACAAGACATTGACGAAATTCTATAAAACACATTAATGGCAAAAGATTAAGAGAGAGGTAATAGGGCCACATAAAGATGAACAAGGCTGTCTTTGTGTGGGAACCTCAAGAGATCGATTAGATACTAAACAAGTATTTCCCAGCAGTATTCAGTGTGGAGACGGCTACAAGAGCGGGACAACTTAGGGAAATATATATTGTGATGTTTGGAAAAGTGTCAATATTACAAGGATAAATACTGGGCACCTTAAATGAATTGTTACAGCACGGGGTAAAATCCACTGCAAATGTAACCAGCAACATGGTAAAGGTTCCCTTCTTGCTGTCATCTGTTCAAATTACAGAGACAAAAAAACTATCTCAGAGATTAATGTTTAAAGCAAAAATTAACAACTTTATTGTTTACGTCCAAGAGCGAATATTCAATCCAACAGATATTTACAACTCCTTTCTCCTCAAACTATCTTTTAGCTCCCATCCCAGATTACAAACCGACTTTAAAAAAGCACTATAAAGATTTACGAAATAAAATATAATCACGTTTCACGACCAGTTAGCTTTGTTCGATTGCCCCTTGTAAATCTTTCGCCATCGATTCTCTCCAGGTGAGTTTCGATGCTCTGCTCAGCAAACTCCATATAGAAAAGTATCTTTCAGAGACCTCTTCAGTTGGCAGTCTCCGTTTGATGGTCTTTGACAGTTCTTCCCCAAACTGTTAAAATGTCCAGTTCTTTAACCCAAAACATCAGATAGTTTAACTGGTTTGAATATTGTCAAATATTAAATCCAAATTCGATTAGATTTTGGTATCTTGGCCACAATGTAATCTGATTGTTCGAATTTCAATTTGTTTTTGTTTCATGGCAACCCATTTATTGCTATTCATTTCGATCAAGTGTTACATTGTTACCTTAGTCAGAACTATGAGCTTTGTCAATCCTTGCTAGCTTTTGAACACTTTTATAGATACAGTGCACCGCTACACCCTTATGATACATTCCATCTTCAAAAAAATGAAACATCATAAACAAAGGATGGATTCGTTTTCATTTCTATATTCCTTAACCACAATTTCATGACAAACATATGACTTAAATCAAAGTTCAAATTAACTTCTTCCCACATAAATGTAACATTGAATAGTTAACATTCTTATATACAGTTAAATCCATGATAATACATCCACAATTGCATTCTTATGACTCACAACATGTATGATATGTAAATTAAAAGTCTGAAAGAGAAGGGAACAACGCAATCGTCGTATATACTTGTCCTTAAAGCGTTCCAAGAATGCAAGAGGATTGTGATCCATGTACACAACCGTTTCCAACACAGTTAGCTCATGCGCAACCCTTAACATTTCGTGTCTGTATGCTACCAACAAAACAACCTGGTGCACTTTGGACCATTTCACCACTTCACTAACCTGCCATATTCTCCATTTCCGTCTTAGGATTCTATCTTTCAGATAATAAAACTCAGGAATAGACCACAGCCTCCTTTTCAGAATGTACATCCAGATATATATGTTTTATCCACTTGTCTTTTTGTTACATGTCCCTTACCCTTTCAGGGTTAAACACTGCTGTCTGACCCGCATCCTGTTAAGCGAAATTTTTTCCACAGCATGACGTCAATCAGGGTGTCCCCTATCTGAACCTTAACTCATTCACCTTTCTCTTTATTTCTGCTTCGGTCTGTTACTTATGATAGTGGGATCTGGTTACTACATAGTCTGGTAAAATACCAATTTGTTTTTGTTTCAACTCGTTAGTTTCTTGTTCTCTCTTGGGCTTCTCCACAACAAGGGGTGCCACTCCGTCCTTCGAACCTGAAAAAATCATTCCCCAATACGAACTGGATTCCTGGAACTGACACTCTGTCAATCACTATCATTGTTACTTCTCCAGTCTTGGGTTGATACTCCAACTTGTTCTCACACAGGGGAACGCTAAATTTCAGTCACACAAATTGCCACACTTTTGGGTAACAGATCCGAAAGAGTGCAAATTCACTCATCTCTTACTATCAGCGACTGGTGAGATGGTGTTTCTCTCATAATTATACCTTACTGCACTCCTCCCGCTATTCTTTCTAAGCAGGCTTTACGCACAGTGGCAAATTATTTATCGACTCCAGGTTCTAACTCCATACTCAACTCTTGCCAAGGCTGTGCACATTCCTGCAGCTCCTCGGCTTTTCTTGGGGATTCCATTGCCATGTTTACTAATGCCATTAACTTAGCTTCTTTTCTGATGATTTTTTTTCAAAATGCCTTTCTTTACGAGTCCTACTTTGTGGCTTTGAAAACACCTTTTTTCCCAGTTCCCTGCTGAAACCGCTGCTACTGTAACGTTTTATGTCCCAGTCCATTCGAATGAAAACACCGGAGTCCATTCACCTGCTTTCCAACCTCTTGAAGCTATTGAACCTTTGGCAAATTCCTAACAGAGTTCTCTACTCTTTATTTCGTAGTGTAGGATCTCCCCTTCTCCTGACGTGTATCCCTAACAGGACGACATTCTGACCATAAGCATGTCATATGCATCAACATGTATTATGTGCCAGTTGTGCTACTCTTCTGACTTCCAGAAATGTCTGTTTGTTCACGTGAATTCTTGTGATCTTTGGAAGTGTTTTTTCAATCTTCTCCAGCAGAATCATCTCTCTTTGAGCCGCATAGATCCTATCTACCATTACGGCTCGCACCCATGTACCAAAATGACCATGTTTTATTCATTTGAACTTAACATAAGTCTGATCTGGTTTTTCCTTTATGTTTCTGAACCGCTGCCTATATGTTTCTGATACCATGTTATAAGTAATTGAAATTGCCTGTTTGACCTCTTCATAATCTCTTGACCCCTCATCTGACAGACCTGGCTATACCTAACTCCATTTATTACCCAGAAATCCTCGGACGACTCCATTGCTTTGCCATTTTTTTTTTCAAATTAAATAAAGAAGCTTCAACTTCTTTCTCATAAAAATGTGGTCGAGCTTTGTCAAATTTGTATACATCGCTACCTTCTCTTTAATCGCCATCCTGTTAACTTCACTTTGCTGACTAATTCACAAGTTCTCATTTACGAAATGCCTCTATTTTTGCTCTGCTAAGAAACTTTTATCTCATTCGTTTCCCTCTCTCTTCACTTTCTCGTTCTCTGTCCCTTTCTCCCTCTCTTTCGCTCTTCTTTTCTTTTCTCTCTCTTTGCTCAGCTAAGACCCTTCTCTCTCTTTCCTGTTTCATTCTCTCTCTTGTACTTTGCCTTTTTTTAATATTCTAACTCCATTTTACTCAATTGTTATTTAAGTTTTCTACTTCTACTGCACTACTTCTCTGACACACTTGATCGTTTGAGTAATTCCCTTAAAACGTCAGCTTTACATTTCTTCTTTGTTAATTCTAATTTTATGTCCTTTTTCCTTCCTTCTAAATTGACTTGGAAAATTTGAGAATCATCTTCAAAGGCCAGAACCACTTTAGCAATTTTAAGAGCCATTCCAGTCACTTTTCGTTTAACCAACAACAATGCACCAAAGTGAAACAAATCGTCTCACCTACATTTCATTGAAAGATCGAGGATGCTAACCTGCAAATGTCTATGTCTACTGCGCTTTTTCCGACATCTTTTTTTTTCAAATCTGTCCAAACCTCAGACTGGATCTGTGGAAACGTTTTCAAATCGCTATCGAAAGCCCCCAAAACGTCATGACACCGTGTTCACCCCTTTGTTAATTTAAACCTGCACCACAGAAAAGGTTCACCTCGTGCATTAATCTGTTAAAATTCGCGAGGAAATGAAAGACCACAGAGTTCACTATTTAAAGTAAATTTGAACAATGTTATTCTTTACGTCCAAATATTAAAACCAACAATTATTAACAAATCCTTTCTCTTCAACCTACGTTTATGAGATTAAAAAAGTCCCATATTAAGACTTTCAAAATAAAATTCCGTTTCAAAGCCAGTCAGCTTTTCCAATTCTCGTTTGCAGATTTCCTTTGTAGACTCTCTCCAGGTGGATTTCGATGATCTGGTATGTACACTCTTTATACATAGATAACTTTCAGAGATCCCTTCAGCTAACAGTCTACGTGTATTGGTCTTTGGCAGTTGTCCCACTATATGTTCAAAATTTCCGGTTTTATAGCCCAAAATATCAGATTTTGATTTTAGTTTAAATATTGTCAAAATGCTATATTCAAACTTGATTAGTTTTTCACATTTTGGAGCATAATTTAAACAGATTGGCCGAATTGGAATTTTTTTTTTAATGACAACCCAGCTGTTACTATTTGTTTCTACCAAGTTTTACGTTGTTACCTTGCTCAGAGCTCTCTGCGCCCTGTCTCGCTTTGCTACCTTTTCAATGGTAGAGTAGACCACTACACTTTCATAACACCTCCACGTTTAGGTTAAAAAAAGTCATAATGAAAAGAATGACTTAATTATTTGTCACTATGCCTTACCCACAATATCATGAAATGCATCTGACTTCAATCTAAGTTCATATTAAGTTCTTCCCACATAAGTATAACCTTGAATAGATACCATTGTTACCTACAAATTATCTGTTAAACTCACAATAACGCATATGCGATTACATTCTTCTGACCTGTAACAGGTGGACGTGCAATTTAAATATTTGTAACATACGCTTCCAATGAAATAGTGGCATATCCTTGCCTTTAAATAGTTCCAACAAGTTTAAAGGATTGTGATCCATGTACACAACCGTTTCCGACACATTGTTCATGAAACACACATTGAAATGTTGTGAGGATAGTACCAAACTTATTCGTTCTTTCTCAATTGTGGATTATTTCCTCCAGTGGATGTTGAGTTTCTTCGAAATTGAACCAACTAGCAGTTCAGTCCCATCATCATCGTCCTGTAGTTCTTACACCTATTCATTTACATCAATAGCAAGCATAACATGTTTTGAAAGCATTGGTGGAGATAAACTGGTGTGGTAATTAATATTACTTACAATGGTCGATTGCCACTTACATTGTTCTGTCCACGGAACTTTGTCTTCTTTTTCAGCAACTTGGTTAATGTTGCCACTACACGGCTGGAGATTGGAACGCACTTCCGATAGATTCCGTTTAGTCTTAAGAATCGGAGCCCCTTGGCTTCGAGGTTGTTCCTGGAAATACCTCGATGGCATTCGTCATTGCGTTCCTTGGGGTCAACCTTCCACAACCGATGCTATGTCCGAAGAACATCACCGCTACGTTCAGGAATTAGTTTTATTTAAAATCCTTACCAGTTTGCTTCTCGTCGTCATTCCAATAGCTCTGCAACTGTACCATGTTATCTTTCCAGGACTTACAAAAGATCACTACATCAGCGAAATAGACTGCACAGTTTGTTAACCCAAACACAAATCTGTTCATCAGTCTTCGGAATTTGATTGATGTGTTCTTCATTCCAAAGGGCATCACATTGAATTGATGGAGCCCATTTGGGGTTATAATGCAGAAATTTCTTTCGCCATCTCTATTCAATATACCTGGCACTAATCACACAGTAAGTCCAACTTGGTGATGTATCTGGCTTGACTCGATACAGCGCTCCAATCTCAGTATTGAATTCGAGTCCAATTTTTTAATAGCGTGAACCGTCTGATGAGCCACGCAAAATCTTGAGTTCTGTCCAGATTAGGAACTAAGATGATCGGAGAACGACACTCACTCCGTCTCTGTTACAGGATACCCTCGTGGAGCCTCCACGTTCTTCTGGACCTGTCTGGATTTGAAAAGATTAAGATGATAGAGGTATTATTTTATCGCAGCAGTAAGCCGTAAATCTAGTTCATGTGCAATAGCAGTAGTCCTTCCTATCTGACCCTAATACATGTCCTCCTCCTTTAGGAACAGACCTTCCAACTGTGTTTTACGCTCTTAACACAGATAGATAACTCAACTATCCCACTGCAAAAGGCTTCCTTCACTTTTTAACATATTTTGAGGCACATCAAAATCCAAATCTCTGGATTTGATTTTTTACTCCGTGGGCAGCAACCAACACCCATTTCTCCAGGTATGTCTCTTTTCTAGTTCACAGGAAGGAACGAACACACACATTTCTAACCCGCGTGAAAGATTCTTCAAATACGAGAATTTCCAACAAAGGTGCTGGTTTTATTTCCGCCTGTAGCTTAACTAGCATTTAGCATGTATGACAACTACTGTAAAAGTTAACAACATCCTTGTGCATTTGAGTCCAACAAAAATGATTTGTACCTTAGCCTGATTCTTTCATACCCCTATGTGTCCTCCTACAGTTAGTTCATGTGCTAGTCATAACACTTCCTGTCCGTACGCTGTCGGCAACACATTCTGGTTCATTTCGGCCCATTTCTCCTCTGCACCAACATGCCGCGATATTCATTTCCATCTTAGGATTCCATCTTTCAGATAGCAACACTTCAGAGCTTCTCCTGAGTCCTTTTCAGGGTATGCATTCGCATATACATCTTCAACCGTCTTGCCATTCTGTTTCAACCCCTTAGCCTTTAAGGATTAAACGCTTCTGTCTGACCCGCTCCCTCTTTAAGTTATTCCTGTGATATTACATCAAACGGTTTGTCCACTAATTGAATCTCAACTCCTTCATCTTTCCCTTTAGTTCCTGCCTCGTGCTGTGATTAATGATAGTGGAATCTGGTTGCGAGATATGCTGGAAAAATACGAGGATATTTGTGTTCTAAATGGTCAGTTTCTTGTTCTTCCTTTGTCTTCTCCACAACAAGGGCTGTCACTCCCACCGTGGACGCTGCTAAATCATTCGAAAGTACAAACTAGATTCCTGGAACTGGCTCTCTGTCCATCACTCCCACTGTTGTTTCACCAGTCTTGAGTTGACATTCCAAACTGATATTCCATTGGCGAACTGTAAATTTCGGTTCCACAAATTTTCGGACTCTCGGGCAACAGATCAGTAAGAGTTCAAATTCGACACCCTTTACTAACAGTGACAGGTTAAACCATGTTTCTCTCAAAATCATACATCTCTCCCTTCATCACGCTGTGCTCTCTGAACTTTACCGCAGGAGCAATTTAATTATAGACATTAGGTAATAACTCCATACTCACCCATGATTTCTCAACCACTCCATTTGCTTAGCCAATTTTTCAAATGAAATAAGGAAGGCTTCAACATTTTTCTAATCAAAGAGTTCCAGAGTTTTGACATACTTGCGTATTTCACGACCTTCTCTTTTAAACTCCACCCTGCTACCTTAGGTTTGCTAAGTGGGGAACTATCTAGTTCAAATTTCTCTTTTTTTCTCATCTAAGTGCCTTCTTTCTCTTTTTTCGTCTCTTTCTCTCTCAGAATTTTTCTTCTCTCTATCTTTCTGTCTCCCTTCTTGCTCTCTCTCTTTGCACAGCTAAGAATCCTCTCTCTCTTTTCCCTGTATGGTTCTCTCTCTCTTTCTCATTCTCTCTCCCATTCTTTAGCTGCGAAAACCATCTATGTCAATTTTACTTGAAGTTTTGCAAACTGTACTGTTGTCTGTTGTTCTGAGACTCCTCTGTGATTGGCTTTACTTTTGCCTTTGGTTCGTCACAAATCTAAGTTCTTGTCGAATTCTACGATTACATCATTTTTTCTTTCCTTCTAAACTTCATTCGCAAAGTAACGAGTCACTCTTAAACCACAGTACATCTTTTGCAAGTTTAACAGCCATTTCTTTCACTTTTACTTTGTCCAACCACGAGTCACCGAAAGTAAACAAATTGCCTCACTTACGTATTTTGAAGGTTAAGGATACTGACCTGCAAGTGTTTAAATTTACTGAGCTTTTTCGTAACCCAAATCTGTTCACATCCGTCCAAATTGTCGACTGGATTTGTCCGAAACTATTGAAATCGCAGACGAAAGCTCCCAAACTGTTATGACACGCGGTTACCCCCTCTACCAATTCAAAGCACGATCACAGAAATGGTTTAAGTCACGCTATAGTTTGTCAAAATTCAAGAGGCAAAGAACAATCCAAGAGATGACTATTTAATGTACAAATTTTCAACTTTATTTTTTAAGTACAAGAGAGAATATTAAATCGAACAAATATTTACATGCCCTTTTCCTTAAACCGACCTTTTACCTCCCTCTCTCCAAAAAGAGTCCCATAAAACATCCAGATTACTACTTACAAAACAAGTCACGTTTCAAAACCAGTCAGCTTTGCCGATTCTCCTTTGCAGATTTTCCTCTTTAGGTTCTCTCCAGGTGAGTTTCGAAGTTCTGCACTGCGAATTTCTTATCCACAGGTAGCTTTCAGAGAGTTTTTCAGCGAGCACTCTACATTTCTTGGTCTTTGGCTGTTCTCCCTCTAAGTGTGAAACTTTCCGATTTATAACACACAATATCGGATCATTTCATTGATTATGATATTATCAAAATACTAAATTCAAACTGAGTGGATTTTGTTGTGTTGGGACACAATTCAAACTGATAGTCAGAATTTGTATTTTGTCAAGTTTCATGGTAAAGAAGATGCTGCAAATTATTTCGTCAATGAGTCACATTTTTGCCTTGTTCAAGACTCTCTATGTTTTGCCGGTTCTTGCGAGATTTCCAACACTCTTAAAAATACAATAAACTTCGAAACCTTCATAACTGCATAAGAATGAATGAATCTCTGGGACATGATCGATTGTGTCCAAGAATTTTGTGGAAAGCTAGGAAAATTAATGCCATGCACCTTGCTGATTCATTTATGTCATTCCTACCACACGTCAGGTGCCAAATGATTGGAAATTTGCTAATGTGATGCCACTATTTATGAAAGTAAGGAACTATAGACCGCTGAGCTTGACGTTCGTGTTTCCTCAGTTTTTTGAGGGGAATTCTGAGGGATGTGAATAGATGTCCCGTATAATGTCGTGGCCTTCGGTGTTACTCACCCAAGAGAATCCGGATCCACCACTAAAAAACCCCTCAGGACACTCCTCAGCATCAACACTCCAGGAATTATAGCCCCAGCCTACTCAACCTTCACTGTACCTCAACTCCACTAAGCCACCCCCCAAAAACACCAGCAACTTACTTGTGAATCTTTTCTGTTCCCTTTAAGTTGAGCAATATCTTTCCTAAAACAGAGCGACCAGGATTAAAGGCACTATTACAAAAGTTGCCGAACCAATGTCGAGTATAGGTGCTACATGTTATCCAAAAACTTAAACTGAAAGCACTGTCCAACAAAAGCTAATGTAGAAACTTCCTATTTTACCACCCTGCCTTGCTGTGACATACCAAATGCAACAAATTTGGAATACCAAATGCAACACATCACATTTATCTGAAATAAATTCAATCTTCCGATGCTCAGCCCAGCCTCGTTAGTACTTGCCTTTCCAAATGCATATAAATCCGACCAATTTTCGAGAACGTATGCCGTTCAGGTTGAAGTTTTGAATGTTAGTTTGCTCGCTGAGCTGGAAGGTTTGGTTTCAGACTTTTTGTCACCATGTTAGGTAACATCATTTGTTTTCTCACACGTTTTGTCACCATACTGCTGATGTTACCCGGTATGCTGATGAATCGCACGAAAGCAAAACTTCCAGCTCAGCAAGAATATTTACATCCACAAATAAATCCTTCGAGGTTTCGAGGTTTACTGTAAATGGACAACTACATCATGGACAACAATGCCGAACTATAGAGGTAGATTGGAGAATGTGTGTAGCTGGAGGAAATAGAACTCGGAGCGTCCAATCACAAGAAAGAGAACAAAGAAAAATATTTTTGCCAGATTCTCAATCCACCGCACATTACCACCCGAGATTCTCACAGACGCGGAGAGATAGTGGGGGGTATCAGTTGACTGACCAACAAACGTAAATGGTTTGATAAATGGACAGAGAAGGGGAGACGAAGAGACAGAGACAACGAAGCATGTGTTCACAGGTTTCTGAATGCTACAATATAAACATTTCAGTACCATTCTGCAACATGAGATAATGTTCCCAGTAATGATGGATGAATGGGACATTATTTTGAGTCCAGATGAGGGAGACTTTTTGGTGACGAATTTTTCTACAGCTTAGTAACTGTGTGTGGGGACAGCAGATTCTTCGTCTCACTGGCCTGAATCTAACAATAATTGGTCTCAGTGGCATTTTCATTGTAACAGAGGGATCTTCTGCACGAGGCTAGCTTAGGTTTCCTGGTGGTATCTTATCGAACCCACCTCATTATCTACCTACCCATCGTCAAGATGATCCTCTAATTCAATGCCAGTCTGTTTCACCCACCCATCATATCTGGAGGTATTCACCAACACCGTGGATATTCCCTGATCCCTGGCAGTGGTGCCTTCGTTAAAAGACCAGTGGGGTCACGTTTGAGCTTTCTCAGTGTGGAGATGCCCTATACAAATTACCCTGAGCAGGGCAGGTCGGGGCAATTAATCGCGATTTGTCGACAGGGGCACGGCGGTCCTGGTAGATGGGCTAGTACAGAGGAGACCATTCTTTTCCCAAAGGGGGCCACAGTACAGAGCAACCGAGCATCGTATGAGCTTACCACCCATCCCATTGCAAAGTCTGTGGTCTTAAAATATGTCCAAGAATACAGGACAAGTACCAATAACCTTCACCGCTCTGTCAGGATAAGTGTTACAGTATATTCTCTGCTCCCTCACGCTCACTGTCCATCTGTTGTAGCACGTACCCCAAAACAAGGCTCAGGAAATTCCTCTCTCACTAGTGCATGCAGTACCTCCCCCATCCCTCACCTCTACTTTATATCCACCCACCCGACATATACACACACACACACACACACACACACACACACACACACACACACACACACACACACACACACACACACACACACACACACACACACACACACACACACACACACACACACACACACACACACACACACACACACACACACACACACACACACCTAACACGGCATGGATACAACATTGTGGGCTGACATCCTTCATTAAACTCACCATGACCCCACCACCAATACCAGCACAAAGAGCAGTGTCATATATTACCAACCCTCAATCATCCCGCCTTTTCTCATATTCCAGGAAAATAAAACAGCCTAAAAGAGGACAGAGACAAGAACAAGCTGCATCGTTGATTGTCCAAAATCCGTTCCCTCACACACCCTCACCCCGCAAGAGCACATCCCACCCAATCAAGTAAGGAGCAATGTTCAGGGAATGGCAATTCTCACTTTAAACCCCCTGACAGTTCCGTTCCCCCGGAGCAACTTCAAAGCCGTGACCCTGATGCCGTTTTCATTTTGTGTTGAGCTGATACAGCTGAAATCTCTGCCTTCTCATTGGGAATGCAGGTGGGCAGAAAACACATCGTTACAACCATCTCCCAGGAAGGGAGCACCGAGGCTCCCTCCTACATCCCCTCCTGCAAACAACTCAGAAAATGAAACTAACCAGTCATATTTACTGCTCTCTCCACTTGTCCTAATATCTTCAATGATCCGTGCTGATATACACTCATGGTCCTCTGCTCCCTCATCCCCCATTAAAACTCTATAGACTATTTTATATTGTCTACCAATGTGCTTCATACCAAGTCACGCTGCTGTGCATGGCTCCTCACGTGCCATATACCCGAAAATGTCACCAACTTGTCACTGTCTTGTTGGTGTTCCATACTGTCCTCTACAATTCTTTCAATTCTTCCAGATTTGGTGATACCTGTAAGCATTGGCACTTTCTGAGAGTCAAGATCCTCACACAAGAAGTGAAAAACTGGCACAGCCATTAATATAAGCAAGTGAAAGATTGGACAACTGCATATAGAGAGGCTGAACTATTGACACACTGCTATTGGAGCCATTAAAATAATGACACCGTGCAAAATGAGCAACACAAATGCTAAAACACACCTTCTGGAAGAGGTGAAATAGTGAAGAACCCTGCACAGAAAAAGGGAAATACTGACAACCTCCTCGTCTCTGCATTTTTGTTGATGCCTTTGTATTTGTATCTGTGTGACCTTGGTGATGCCTGAATTTTTTTGTGTGTGCGTGTGTGTGTGTAACAGACAAAGAGCATGTTGCTGTGTCTGCGTGTTAATGTGTTTGTTTGTCTGTACCGCTCTTCATTTATGCATGTTATTGATTAGTAGTTCGTGTGGTGACTTACCTTAGGCAATGCCACTCCCTTCTGGCCTTCTCTAAGACATCTCAGATGGATACGGAAGAGGGTGAAAAACAGGAGGGATTTCGTTTCTTTTTTGTATCCACGGGATGTGGCCATTTATTGCCTGTTCCGAGGTGCACATAAGGAGGTGTTGATGGGGTAATTTCTTGAATTAATTTCAGAGGCTGCACGTTGCTTCAGTGATAAGCACTGCTGCCCTTCAGTGCCAAGGACCTGGATTCAACTCCATCCTTGGGCAACCGTCTGTGTGGAGTTGAATCTTCTTCCCGTTTTTGCGTGAGGTTGCTCCAGGTACTCTGGTTTAATCCCACGCCAAAACTACTCAGTTAGCTGTATTGGTCGTGCTAACATTGTCCATTGTTATAGGGCTAAATATGTTATGTGCATTAGCCATGGGAAATACAGGATGATATGAACAGGGTAGGGGGATGTCTCAGTTTGGTATACTCTCCACACGTTCGATGTGGACTTGGTGTGTCGACTAAACTATTTCCACTCTGAATGTCGGTTCGCCTGCTGAGATGGAGGGTTAGTTTTCAGACTTTTCATCACCATACTAAGAAAAACCATTAGTGAGCCATTGGTTGCATGGCTCGATGTTTATTTCTGTAGTCATTTTTCCTTAAGTTCGTGACGTCATTTCCAGTGTTGACGGAATTTCTTGTGGGTGCTGTCATTTCCTGCTAATTCTCTATTGGGGTAGTAAATGGAATACAAGTCAATGGGCTTGTTGATAGAGTTCCGTTTGGAATGTCATGTTTCAAAGAATTCTCGTGCGTATTTCTGTTTACCTTGGCCCAGGATTGCTGTCTTGTCCCAGTCGAAGTACTTTCCTTCCCCACCTGTATGAAAAGATACCAGTGAGGGTGGGTCATGTCTTTTTGTGGCTAGTTGATGTTGATGTATCCCTGGTGGTTAGTTTTCTGCCTGTTTGACCAAGGTAGTGTTTGTTACAGTTCTTGGAAAGTATTTTGTAAATTACATTAATTGTTCTTGTTGTCTGTATAGAGCCTTTCAAGTACATTAGCAACTGTATTCGTGTGTCAGTAGGTTTGTGGGTTACCATGGTACCAAGAGGTTTAAGTAGTTTGGCAGTCATTTCCGAGAGGTCTTCGCTGCAATGGCGAGTTGTGAGGGACTGTGGACATGTTTTCTCTCCGAGTTGGGTGTGTTGCTGGGAAAGCGGCGGACTATGTTCATTGGGTACACGTTCTTTTGAATACACAGTTTCCACGCTGAAGGGATTCTTCGATTACCTCACAGTCGACGTGCAGTATAGAATCATAAAGTTCCAGAGATGTACACGCAAACAGACCCTTCGCTCCAACGCGCCCATGCCCACCAATGTACTAAGTCCCTTTTGCCAGTCATGGCTCATATTCCTTTCAACCCTTTTCTATTCATATTCCCATCCAGATGTCTTTTAAAATTTGGAATTTAAACAGCATCCGCCACTTCATGTGGCAAATCATTCCATGTACACACCATTCTCTGAGTGAAAACTTTGCCCCTTAGCTCCCTTTTATTTCTTTCCACTCGCACCCAAAACGTATGCTCTCTAGTCTGCACTCCCCCAGCCCAGGGAAAAGACTTTGTCTATTTACTCTATCCATGCCACTCATGATTTTATTCTCGTCCAGAAGGTCACCGCCGTCCTTCCATGTTTCAGGAAAAGCAACCCCAGCCTTTTCAACCTCCCCCATAGCTCAAATCTTCCACCCTGGCAATATCCTTCCGAATCTCTTTTGAAACCTTTAAATATCAAAACATTCTTCACATAGGAAGGGGACTAGAATGGCACACAACATTCCAAAACTGATCTAACCAACTGACTACCCAATTCCTACCCTGAATACTCTCACCAATACAGAAATCACACCAAACGCATTCTTCACCATCCTATTTACAAGCGACTCTAATTTCAAGGAACAATGAACCTTCACTCCAAGGTCTCTTTGCTGATCAACACTTTCTAAGAACTTAACATTTATGTATATGTTCTGCTTTGATTTACTTTTCCAAAATGCAGCAACTGGCATTTATATAAATCTAAAGCTACATCAGCCACTCATCAGCCCATTGGCCCAACTGATCCAGATCCCCTTGTAATCTGAGGTAACCTTCTTCGCTGACCGCTACACCTCCAATTTTAGTGTCATCGGCAAAGTTACTAACTGCGACTCCGATGTTATCATCCAAATCATTTATATAAATGACGAAAAGTAGAGGATCCTTGAGACGATCCTTGATCCATAACTGATCCTTGTGGCACGCCACTAGTCACAGGCCTCCAGTCTGAAAAGCAACACTCGATCACCACCACCGTCTGACATCTACCTTCGAGCAGTTCTTTATCCAAATGGCTAGTTTTCCTTGTATTTCTTTAGATCTAACCTTGATAGCCAGTACCCCATTGCTAACCCTGTCGAACGATTTACTGAAGCCCAAAACGATCATGTCCGCCACTCTGCACTCATCAATCCTCTTTGTTCCTTATTTAAAAAATCAAGTTCCTGAGACATGATTTCCCACGCACAAAGCCATATGGACCATTCTTTATACGTCTTTTCAATTCCAAATACTTGTCAATCTTGTCCCTCAGTATTCCCTGCAACAACTTACCCACCAGCGACGTCAGATCTATCGTTCCCTGGCTTGTCCTTACCACCTTTCTTAAATACCTTTATCACGCTAGCCAACTCAAATTTTCTGGCACCTCACAAGATACTATAAATGATATAAATATCTCACCAGTCGATCCGGTTACTTATTCCTGGATGGTGTTGAGCTTCAAGACTGTTGTTGAATTTGAACCTGTTATGGACCATGTCAGGAATCATCACGTATTTCACGAAGTTAACCCACACCATTGTTTTTCGAGTTATTTTCACGATATATATAGTGAATATTTCAGACGTGGTGCATCTGGTCAAATCCCTCGGTTTTGCACAAAACTAAATTCTTTACAGAGTACTAATTAAAACACAAACAAACGAGAACGCAATGTAAAATGTCTTAACCTATCCGAAAAACCAACTGACTACCTCAACTTAACAAGGAGTTTTTTTTTTTTCTGAGATTGCTGCATTATTCCGCATAAACAGCCCTTCACTTAAAAAAAGAAGCTAGAATCAAACATAGAGTATTGCAGGTGAGAGATGGCAGAGAGGTTCAGCATGGAACACCATATTTCATGTAACTGTTCCTTTAACCAGCAGCCACACAAAATTGCCTGCTTGCGAAAAGCAAATCAGATGGAGGAAAAATTGAGCTGAGAGGACTGGCTACTCCCCTTTCTGCGCTCAAGAGAACTTATTTACTCTGGAAATCGTTTTCTTCTGAGACAGCATCTATTAGCTATAATCAAACTGACCCTAAAACCTATCCAGACTTGACATCCCGGACCTCTGCCAATACGACCTCTCTGAAATAAAACCCAAGGACAACTTAACCTTGTTAAAAGAGTAGCATTATCACAGCTCCTCCCTGATAAAAACGAAACAACAATATCTAAAGATGAGTTCATTTTAAAACACTTTAATGTTAAATTCTCATTGCACTGCAACACTCACACAGATGACATTGGCATTAAACATGTTAACATGCACACTAAATTCGATTACAATCTGCTTTACTCCTGTCATCGATTGCTTCAGTTTCTCATTCAAGTCTCGGAATCACGTCGTCACTCACGTTTTCTAGTCCTCCACATGCATGATTTTCAAATTGAATGACTGTAACGACAAGCTCCAACTAACCAGTATGGAATTTTTGTCCTTACATTTCTCCATAAAATTCAATGAGTTATGATTCGTGTATATGATTGTCTCAGATACATTACTGGTGGCATAAACATTTAAAAAGTTATAATGCCACCAACAAGCTCAAAGTCTCCTTCTCAACTGTCGAATATTTCTGCTGATGAATGTTCAACTTCTTTGAGAGATACTTGATAGGCCTTTTCTTTCTTCACGTTGCCTTCTGGCGTGGACATAGCACTGAAACCCACAACACTCGCATCAACAGCTACCTTGAACAGCTTTGCATTAATTTATCTGGCTCATACTGGGGCAGAGGTTCACACACCTTTTAGGCTGTCAAATGTCTTCTGACAGTCCGCTTTTCACTGAAACCCATTGCCTCTCTTTAGCAATTCAGTGAGTGGAGCAGCCTCACTGCTAAAATTTGGTTTAAATTTTCAATGAAATCCAATCTGTTGCACTGCTCTGTTTTGTCGAATGGATGGAAAACTCCCTACTTACCTTTACATTTCATCCAGTGGGTCCATTTGTCCATGAACAATAACATGGCTAAGAAGATGCTTTGGGCTTTGGAAAATTCATTTTTACCAAGGTGAAAACCAAGCCTACCTCCCTAAGTCGATCGAACAATTTTGATAAATGTGACAAATGATTGTTCCATGTCTGACGAAAAGTTACCACATCATCTATATGTCCAGCACAATTTGATCATCCAGAAACGATCTTATTGATTTGTATCTGAAATGCGTCTGGCACATTATTTGGTACTAAATAGCATGACTTTGAATTGATCCAGTCTATTCAACAGTACAAAAGCTGAAAATCTATTCAGTCGTTTGGACAAAAGTAGTTGTCAATGTCCTTTGAGCAAGTCCAATTGAGAAATATGTTTGTCCAATCTTTTCAACCCCGTCTTCCAAACACAGAGTCGGACATCCAACAGTCTTCGTAACTGCATTGACGTTGCGATCATTCACTCATTACAGTCAGATACCATCTGATTTCGGCATTATTAGTATGGATGCGATCAAATCACTTCAACTCAATTGGATTATTCCGTCTTGCAGGACGAGTTCGATCTCCTTTTGAAACTGTACCATATTTAGTGGGTTACACTGAATCGGAACAGTATCGCCTACATCCACACCATGCATAATCAGGTTAGTACATCCCAGCTTATTTCAATAAATCTCCCGATGCGACACTATGTACTCTTGCAGGGCAGGTCGATTTGTCTCAGGAAAGTAACTCAATATTTTATCCTAATTTTTGACATCTTACTCAGTGCCCAAATTAATTTGAAGTATAGAACACAGAACATAGAACAGTAAAGCACAATACAGGGCTTTCGGTCATCGATGTTATGACGACCTTTTCTCCGATGAGCAGATCAAACTAACATACACACGCTTCGTTGTACTTTCTCCCATGTGCCAATCCAAGAGTCGATAAATGTCCATAATGTATCTGACTCTAAAAACACAACTAGCAGTGGATTCAATGCACCCACCACTCCCTGTGTAAAGAACCTACCTCTGATATCTCCCCTAAACGTCCCTGCAATCGCCTTAATTTATGTCCCCCAGTGATAGACATTTCTGCCTGGAGAATAAAAAAACTCTGACTCTCAGATCTATCTATGATTCTCATCATCTTACACACTTCCGTCAGGCCAACGCTCATCATCCTTCATTCTACTGAAAAAAGACCCAGCTCACTGAACGTTTCTTCATAAGACATGCACTGTAGTCCGGACAGCTTCCCAGCAAAAGTCCTCTGCACCATCTTTAAAGTTTCCAACTTCTTACTATAATGCAGCGACCAGAATTGAACGCAATATTGTTAGTGTGGTCTGGCCAGGGCTTTACAGAGCTGGGGAACAACCTCATATCACTTAAACTCGCTAATGAAAGCCAACACACCATACACCTTATTTACAACTCGATCAACTTGGCTGGCAACTTTGAGGAGGCTGTTTTCCCTGGAGCGTCGGAAGCTGAGGGGTGACATTATAGAGGTTTACAACATTATGAGGGGCATGGATAGGATAAATAGACAAAGTCTTTTTTCCTGGTTTTGGGGAGTCCAGAACTCGAGGGCATGGGTTTCGTATGAGAGGGGAAAGATATAAAAGAGACCTCAGGGGCAACAATTTCTCGCAGAGGGCGGTATATGTATGGAATGATCTGCCAGAGGAAGTGGTGGAGGCTGGTACAATTGAAACATTTAAGAGGCATTTGGATGGGTATATGAATAGGAAGGGTTTGGACGGATATGGGCAGGGTGCTGGCAGGTGGGAATAGGTTGGGTTGGAAGAACTGGTCGGAATGGATGGGTTGGACCGAAGGCTCCATTTCCATGCTGTACATCTCTATGACTCTATTGACATTGATACCAAGGTCTCACTGGTCCTCCACACTGTCGAGCATCCCGCCCTTAACCATAAATTCCACATTCAAAATCGTCCGTCCAAAATTAATCATTTCACACTTATCCAGTTTGAACTCCAAATGCCACTTATCAAACCAGTTCTGCATCCTGCCAATGTCTCGATAGTTTTCAGACTCTCTCCAATTCGAACAACTATCGTTTCTTCGGCATCCTGGCCAACGCAACCTTCCAATTACTTATCCAAGTCATTTATAAAAATCACAATCAGCAGAGATCCGAGAAACGACTCCTGAAGAACACCACTGCTTACCAACTCCAAGGCTGAAGACTTTCAATATATTACCACCCTCTGTCTGCAATGAACCAGCCAATGCTGATTTTCCTACATCCCATGCCTCCTTACTTTCAGAATGAGTCTACGATGGGGAATAATTTCACACGCCATCTTAAAATCAGTGGACCCCATATCCACTGCCCTACCTTCGTCAATGTCTTTTGTCATATCCTCAAAGAATTCAATAATTTTTGTGAGGCATGGCTGCCTCTCACACGGGTTTGGTGATTATATCTAATCAAGTTATGGCTTTCTAAATCATCAGAAATTCTCTCTCTCAAAATCCTCACTATTTATTTGCCTACCACATACATAAGGGTGATTGGTCTGTCATTCTAAGAATAATCTCTTTTCCCTTTCTTGAACAAGGGATGGAATTTGCCACCATCCAATCATCTCGAAATCCTCAAGTGGACAGTGAGTACGTCAACATCGTTGCCAAAGTTGCAGCAATCACTTCCTCGCGTCCTGTAATAACCTCAACTTTATCCCGGCTGGCCCAGGGGATTTATTCATATCAAATTCAGAATCCTCTGAACTTGGTTCTTCACTCTTCATTGTCAGCAAAAGTTGAGAGTGTGTTGCTGGTAACCAATAATCCATTCTCCTTTTGCCTTCGTTCCCTATCAAAATGCCTTTTGGCCATATTCCTTTAACTATCCCCTTGAGATTTATTGATGTGTGCAGTTCTTATGAAATGGTTCACCTCACTGAATTTCCTTTCGAATTGATAAGATCCACTAAACATTTCTTTTAAAGGCTCACCTATCACTGTAAGTAATACTAATACTTTATTGTCAATAGCAAATTTGCATGTTTTTGATTTCTGGCCTGATTCCTGTTTTATTCTGCATTGTGATACGTTTAAATCCTGTGAAGTCAACTCCCCGCCACTATTTGATCACTACCAAAAATATGACATATAGTCCAAGTATCTGGTTTCTGACTTATTAATATCTCCTCAATCAATTGTAGCAGTTCTCTCACTTCATGCACCGAAACAAAATCAAATGGAATGAACTTCTTCGCTTCGTTTGCTGCATCTTAGGTGGCAAAAAGGAGAAACGGAATTCACTTATCCCAATCATTTGCATATTCTTGACTGTGAGCCCTCGACACGTTCTTTAGTGTCTGATGCCACATTTGTATCGTTCCCGTAGATTCATGCCGGTATCCATAACTTCCTTGAATAATCGTGTTGTGAAGCTTCATCCTTGTTTTGATTACATCTACTGCGTATACCTAAAATAATTCTGTAACTCGTCCACAATGGTTTTACGTGGTGATATTGAAAAAAGGAATGGGCTGTGTAATTCTCGTGGACACATCTATTATTGTTAACAATAACTGATTCCCTTTTTTGTTTAAGGTAGGGATTCTACGCAACGAATTCGGAGTCTTGTAAAAGAACCTCAAATGCAAACATTCGTATTATATGGACGGGTTTTATTGTTGCCTGTAGTTTTCCAATGACCTGACATGTATCACATGCCTGGAAAAAAAAAGTCAGTTATATCCCTATGCAGTCGAGGTCAGTAAAAATGCTTTTCCATGTTAGCGTGACTTTTTCTCACCACAAAATGAGCACCTACGCACCACAAAATGAGTAGTCTGTGCACTACTCGCAACACGTCCTTTCTATAAACCACCCCCCGACAATACGACTTGATGAACGTTGGTCCATTTCGAATCTGCCTGAATATGTGATGGCCTATACTTCTTCAGATAGTTGCATTTGAGGATTCATATAGATCCTTCTTCTGTGTGTTGTTTTGGGGACAACTGGTTTAGTATCTCATTTCTGCTGTAACACAGATATTTTCTCTGAACGAAAGATGTCTGCATTGTCATAAATCTGCTCCTTGCTTGACTCAAATATTTGAGCATCATGGTCTCTGCTAATTTCACTTTGTGATGATGCTACCCTTTTAACACGGTTTTGTTACCCTTGGGTTTTTCAGAGTGTTTGTAAACTTAGAGAGTCCAAGAGATCTACGTTTGAGGAGTTTCGGGCCAGTTTGATGATAGACAACAGATCGACCCTCAGACAAAAGGCTTTCAAATTTGACAAACTAAGTACACTCTCTAATAA
The DNA here is from genome assembly GCF_037043375.1 of Chiloscyllium plagiosum. Lineage (NCBI taxonomy): Eukaryota > Metazoa > Chordata > Chondrichthyes > Orectolobiformes > Hemiscylliidae > Chiloscyllium > Chiloscyllium plagiosum. The sequence continues at coordinate 103,302,006 of NW_028270167.1, read as the reverse complement.
AAGGGTAATGGCCAGTTTTCTGGTTTGGTTTGATATTAGCAAACATTGTGCTGCAGTTGCTGGGCCACAAATAATCAGGTCCATGCTGCCTCTAGCTCTGCATCTCTGATGTAAGAATTTTTTTTAATTTCCCTTTTTTGTGAAGGGGTGTTTCTGGGGATTTGTGCATGCATTTGGAACAGCATCATTTGGCGGGGTTAACCTGTTGTCTTTTCGGAAAGTTGTTCTGAATTATGTTCTCTTCTGCTTGTGTTTCATTCGGCTTTGTTTAAAACCAGTTTCATTACTCCTGGAGTATCCAATGTACACCCGGTTAAAACAATTATCAAAGTGAGGATTCGATCTACTTTCTTGGATTTGTTTTGAGGGTTGTGGAATATCCATGACAACTTCAACTTTGTTGTCTATACTCTTTGATCTATCCTGTTTCAACTGTTGACATTTAGAGCTTCCTTTCCCAAAGTCCAGAAAGAAAAACTGCATGTGTATCCCGCAATAGTTAGATTGCCTGAGTTTCGAATCGCTTTTCAACCACCTTCAGCAGCACCCCTATCTGTGAACCGCCTATATAAGTAAGGACAAATTGTATTCTTGGAACTGAGAGTTTTCCAGTACTACTACCATGACATCCCCACTCTTCACTGGAGACTCTAAAATCACTCTACGTAATTTCAAGCTTTTTCTCTCATCGTACATTCCCATCACGAGTACCTTGTTATGGCAATAGTATGTCAGAGGTATCTATCCACTCATTTTAAAACATCAAAGATTCAGCATCACAGGATCCCATGTCTATAAGTAGTGTAACGTTCTCACATACAGTTTCTGGCCTATGCAAGTAAATTTCATCTTTGCGTGCGGTTTAAGCAGATCTGGCAGCCCCTCCTTAACCAATCCGCGTCCATATCTTACATGCTGGTATAGCCTTTTAACCGCTACTGTATTTCGTCTCCACCGAATTCATTGACATATCTTGTTTTTCTACATCTGATATCCCAGTTAATTTTTTAACACGCCAACACCGTGATTTTACGTGACCTCGTTTACTGTAGTGAAAGCACCCGAGCTTTTTAACATCTACATCTGCTTCAAATACATCCTTTTTTACCCTTTGGTAAGATATCCTATGATTTTCATCAACATCTATCTTTCCCTATCAACGTGAGGATTTATCTTTTCTCCAATTTCTCGACCTCACAGATTGAAAGTGATGTTTGTATTGAAAATTTGATTTATGAGCCGCCTCCTAATCATCAGCCCTTTCAGCTGCTAATCTTGTCATTTTCACTCTGTGTCCTCTCACATGAGTTCTTATTACTTCATGAAGTGTATTTTGAACTCTTTCAAATTAATAACCTCTCTAAGAACGTTATAAGTGTGCTTTAATTTTAATGGGCTTGTCAAACTGTCAAAATCACTTCGCTTGAGCCTTTCAAAATCATTATATGTTTGGCATGCGTGCCTCCTTAGATTTCTGAAACATTGTCTGTTGGCTTCTGGCACAGGCTCATATTCAATTAAAATAGCTTCCTTCATCTCCTTATACGCCTCAGATTCCTCCTCCACAATGATGCAAGTACCTCACGAGTACTACCTACAGGTTTTGTGTGGATCAACAGAACCTGCGTGGTCATGAGCCAATGCATCTGTTTAACCACCTTCTCAAAAAAGAGGTTTTCTCCATTCCTCTTGTCAAATATATGCAATGCGTAAATATATTCAAACAGATTCTCACTCGGCCTTTCGCTACCATAGGTTTGCTCATCCTCACGCTCTTCCTCACTAAGGTTATATTCATCCTTTGTCTACCAATCCTTTAAGATGAATTTCTTATCTGGCAATTCCTGACGCTCAAAATCCTTCACTTTCTTCCTTTTCTCGGTCTGCCTTTCTCTCTCTTCTCTCTTTCTTCCTCTCTCTCTCTCTTCCTTTTTCTTTTGAATCTGTAAAAGCGATTCATTCTTGTTCTCTTTCCTCTGTTTTTAATCAGAATTCAAACAGTTCCATTTCTTTCCCACTTTCCTTCTATTTTTCCTCTAACCAAATTTATTTTCAATTGATTTATTTTTGCCTCTAAACATTCTGATCATATTTCCAGCAATTTTATATGTTGAGATTTGGTGCAATTATCTCTCATTTTCTAACGGAAGGAAACAGCTCAAACTCCAAATTTTCCGCGACAGCTGGACCTTATTCACTTTTTATAAAGTCAGCAGAATCATTTCTCCCACACACAGAAAATTCTTAGTGTCTGAAAGAGCCATGGCTATCCGAGCACTGTTGAAACCAAACGAATTCAACACTCAGAAGAAATGACATTAACACCTATCACTCGTTGCCTTTAAATTCAGAAATGCTAATCCAAAATTGAAAATATGGAAAAATTCTCGAAACAACTTCTAATCTGTTATGGATCATGTCAGGTACCCTCAGTGCATTTCAACAAGATAGCAGAGACGCTGAATGTTCCAGTTGTTTTCATCAGGTGTACAGTGGAAATTTCAGGAATGATACAGCTGTTCCAAGTCTCTCAGCTTCAAACAGAACATAATTTATTTACAGACGACAGAATGAAACACAAACAAAAGCGAACATAATACCGAATAAGTTAACGTGTCAGAAAATAAACAAGACTATCCCAACTTAACGATGTTGTTCCAAATGCCTGCCACAAAGTCCCATAATCACCCCTTAAACAAAAAGGTAAAATCAAAGTCATGGCCATAGAGGGGAGAGAGAGAGAGATGCAGGGATTTAGCATGGAACATCTTCTTCAATCCATTTGCCTCTTTGATCAGCAGCCTCAGAAACCGACTGCTTGCTCAAACCAAATTTAAGCTGAGGTCGGAGAACTCGCCATTCCCCTTTCTTTATACAAGATCTTTGTGTAATCGAGAAATTTTTTTTGCCTGAGTTAGTTTCTGTGAGCTATAATCAAATTGGCCTTGAAATCCTATCCTGAATAAAGTTAAAAATAACACAACATCAGGTTATGGTCCAACAGGTTTAATTGGAAGAACACTAGCTTTCGGAGCGATGCTCCTTCATCAGGTGATTGTGGAGGGCTCGATCGTAACACAGAATTTATAGCAAAAATTTGCAGTGTGATGTACAAAGTTAAAAATCACACAACACCAGAATCATGACGATCCTGAATAGACACTGTGAAACCTCTGCATTTATGACAACACTGAAAAAGATGTAAATGTGAACATCACTTTGTCAAAGGATCACCATCATCACAGAACCATCCAGTTAATGGGTCATATTCCGTCACGCTCCTGACATTTATCTGGTAGATAGTGAACAGGCTTCGGGGTGTCAGGAGGCGTATTACTAAAAGCAATATTCAGAGAGACAGTAGCACAGTGCAACGCAGACACACACACAGACACACAGACACACACGCACACACATTCATGATCAAGGACACTCCGTTCAGTTTAAACAATACTTATGATCCTCGCACCATTCAATAAATACAAAATGAGATGCATACTCTTTGGTTCCCACCTCCAATTCATTTATATGTATTAAAGGTTTCTATGGTCCAAATACTGACACAAATGATACTCCATGAGTAACGGCATTCAGTCTAGAAAAGGGTGCCACTTCCAGTATTGTTTCCACGAACCAATATCTAATCCATGGAGTATTTTCGCCCCTTACCCTTGGATTATGACTGCCTTCTCTCACTCGTGAACAACATGTCAAACGTCTTCTGGAAAATCAAATGCACCACGCCAATTGGCACTTACTTGCAGATGCGTTAATGACCATAACTTGTGGCACGGTTATCAAAGATGATTTATCTTCCCTAATTCTAGCCTGACTCTAATTCCCCAAGTGTCTAGTGATAACATTTCTTTGTAATGATTCTAATATTTCCGCAAAAATGAAATCAAGTTGCCTTATCGTTAGGTTTTTCTTGTTTCCCGGCGTACTACTTTCTCGATTTTCCAGATTAGTAACGACTTTGAAGGATACTCAACAATTATTTCTTGTAGTTACAACGTTCGGAATACATTTAGATAAATATATGAAGAGGGAATGTTTGGAGGGATTTGGAGGAAGACCAAGCAGTTGGAACAAGTCTCGATTGGGATATGTTTGGCATGCACCAAAGTGTATACTTCCATCCTGGATGACGCTATAACGTTTCACTAGCTCTGTTGCCACCTTCCTGAATACTATGGAATGGAGCTCGTCTGGTGCAACATCATAGTAACCGTCCATCGAATTAGTTTTTTTGAGTCATTTCTCTTTATTAATTCTAATCTTACAAAGGTTCTCACTATTATCAGTTACTCTGTCCCGTACATTCTTCTGCAAAGATTCCCTTCAGCGGGGACAGAGACATCCTCTGTTACCGTGTGAATACATCGGAGCACTGCACTTGGGAGATGATGAACACGTCATCACTCTAAGAATCAAACGTTCGAGCATAAAAAATGTTCCATGGAACCCCTATTTCATGGGCACCGACAGCACATTCGTGTACCGAAGTGTAATTTTACAGGTTATACTAAAAGAGGTGACAGAAATCTGTAACATCTAATTTTAGAGTCAAGGCGGCTTCACAGTTTGCACCAGCACAAGCCCAGGTAAAGAGAAGAATAAGTTTATTATCAAATTATTTGTAACTGGAGGAGTGATTGGAAGAGAACTGCAACCTGAAAGGTCAAGACGATGGTTTATTCACAAAAAAAAAACACTGAAACAGACGAAAAGACTGAGGGTATCATGGAGGTGGTAGTGGACAGGTTTAGTAAGAGAAGGAAAATTGAAATATAAATCAACGTCGGATAAAATGGGGCTACCATTGTTATAAAATGTTTTGTTTCTTCTCATATATTTGCTCGTGAAAGGTATGAAATCAAAGAAATAAAAATGAAGTTTGTGAATGTAAGTGAATACAATGGTTTCCGTCTTTCCCAACTATAGATAACAGGAAATGCGATTGTGTTCACAATGGTTTACAGAATTAATAAATGGACAGAGACAAACTTACCAGGAACGCCAACAATAGCGAGGATGGGATAGTAACCTGCCTGAATAATCATGAGTACACCTTCTATCCGCCACGCTATCCATTTCCAAAAATGAGAAAGTAACAAAAAACCATAGGATAAATTTCTGTCGGTTGTTTGAACATTAGGATCCTGATCCATATTTGGAACATTCCAGTCTATGGTTCTCAGATTCTGATCCATTGTTGTAATGTTCCACTCTATCGTTCTCAGATTATGATCAATTGTTATAATATTCCATTTTATCGTTCTCAGATTCTGATCCATTGTTGTAATATTCCAATTTGTCGTTCTCACATTCTGATCCATTCTTGTAATGTTCGATTGTATTATTGTCAGATTCTGATAGATTGTTAGAACATCCCAATTGTTGTTCTCAGATTCTGATCTTGCCCCCTAATCATGTTGATGATGACGCTACCGCTGAGACAATGATACAACACATTGAAAGAAGTTACTTATCCATACAGCAAAGGAAACCCTCTGTTGACACAGTTCGGATCCATGGAGACTGACATCATTCAGCCTCTGAACAACCATGTCCTGTTCCCTCCTTTCACGACAGCCTTTATATGTCACAATAGCACTTCTTCTGGCTGGAAAGTTGACATCGCCTGCTATTGACATTATCGCCCATCGCCAATTAATCTATCAATGTTAGCGGTGAAGGAGAAAGTTAATGCTCCACTTCACAGGCTTGATGATTGTGCTGTGTTATCCACACACAATGCTCTCTGTAACCACGTTCCATTGAGATAATAGAGAGGTCCGTACGCCACTGAAGTCTCCGGAACCAACTGGCAAACTAAAAATTTAAAATCTGACAGCATGTAAGAAGTGTGGATTTCTTCCGAATTTCCTCTCCATGCTCTAATAAGACAATATTTATCTGCAACACAAAGCATTTCAATTTTTATAAACCAAGGCTGAAAACAACTTTTTGCACAGTTTTCGTGGCTTGAATTTATAATTTGTCTGTCTTTTTCTTTGGCCTTAGTCCATTCATATATGATCCATTTACAGTTATCTTCTTTATTGAAACCGTAGATTAAAGGATCAGAGACAGGGCACATTTGTCTTTGGTTAAGAAACGAAAACAAATAACTGCATAGTGACGCCAGCCACCAATATTGTTTATTTCACAGACAGAGTAAAAGTAAATGCGTAGAAAGCAACCGAATCCATTTGGAAGAAGAAACTACGAGTGACAATGTCAATAAAACAGGATAATGTAAATGTGTGGGAGAAAAATGATTTCATATACATTGTTTAATCAGTGTGTTGCTGAAGGTGGACAATATTGTTCATGTGTGCACAAGAAACAAGAATTAACAACAGAGATACAGTTCACAAAGTAATGCATGTACTGTACAATAAAATGAAATATTATTTGATCCTCAGTTTATCCTCGTTTTTCAACAACGATCCTCCTCCAGCGCCTTTTTGGGATTTCCTGATCCAGCCTCTCATTCGTATCTGGATGTGTGTTATAAATTCCTGTATTTGGTATCCCACCTAATTTCAATGAATCCAATTTTGCCAGTAAATAAATAATCTGACCTGCTGGGTTCTGCCAATAGCTGGTGTCTGTCATTTTATTAGAGTTATAAGTTCTTCATAACACCTTGAATGTGAATATATTGCTCTGTTCTGCACAGACAGTACAAAGGACCAAAACACATTGGAATTGCCCCAAAAAAGTGAAATGTATCTTCTTCTGTCTTCAGTGTATGTTATTTTCTATTTTATTCTTCTCCTCATCCATATTATCTCACTCTCTTTTTCCCCAATGGTTTTCGATGTCCCACATCTCAATATCACGATTTTTCAGTTCACCTCTATTGCGTACATTTGGATGTGACAGAATTCTAATTGAATAACGCAACTACAAGGACATGAGGGAGGACTTGGGCAGAGTTGACGGAATGGGAAGCCAAGCAAGGAAGACTGTGGAGCAGTATTGACAGAAGTTTCTCGGATGATTCGGTTGTCCAGCTGAAATTCATCTCAAGGAAGAATAACCATACTGAAGTGAGGACGACATAACAAAGCCTTATAACCACAGTAACAAGGATGAAAGCAAAAGAGGAAGCATACAATGTAGTCAAATTGTTGGGAAGCCAAAGGATTTAGATGCCTTTAAAAGCCAGTGAATGTCAAACAAAACACCTCTATACAAGGAGAAGTTAAAATATGATAGCAAGTTTGTTAATAGCATTACAAAGACTGCAAGATGTTTCTAAATACTGAGCAGGCTAGTGTTATGAAGTTAAAGGCGTGTTCTGTACCTTTAAGAGAGAGTGAAAGTTGTTTGTTACCACGAGTTTGCAAGCACTTGTCATGGGCTGACAAGATGTCTCGGAGTGTACTGGAAAATTGAAAATAAGTAACATTGGGCTTTTTTCACAATAGCTTGAATTTAACGGATCAACTTAAATCATGCTTATGGCTGTTGTACCTGATGGAGTGGGAGGTGAAGTTGAAGTGTTCAGCTAATGGAGATTGTTTGGTCTTTGTTTGTGTCCCATAGATGTTCTCTGAAAATAATCCGCAAGAAGATGTCTTGTCTCCCCAATGGAGAGGAGAGCACATACGCAGCGACGGAAGCAGTAAATGACATTGGTAGAGGTACAGGTAAATTTCTGACAGATCAAAAGTCTTCTAAAAATTCAAATACACCACTCCCACTGGCACTTACTTGCAGATGCTTTTACTAACCCAACGTGCCGCAGGGTTATCAAAGTTGATTTCTCTCTGAATCTCGCCTGACTCCCCAAGTGTCTAATGATGACATTCTGTTGTGAAGATTCTAATATTTTCCTCAAAAATGATATCAAGCTGTCCTATCGTTAGTATTTGTGTTGTTTCCGAAACGTTACGACCCGACGCCTGGAGGAAGAGCGCCTCATTTTCTCTTTGCTACCCTGCAACCACACGAGATAAATGTGGATTTCAACATTTTCCTCATTTCCCCACCCGGGTCTCCACGTCTCACGTCTCCAACTCGGCACCGCCCTGCGGACCCGTCGATCACTCTCCCCCTCCGACCTTTCACCTTCTCCCTCACCTTCTTCTAACTATTGCTTTCCCAGATATCTACTCCCAAACCTAACCCCTCCAATTATTTATCTCTCATCTCCAACACACAAGCCTCGGCCCTGATGAAGGTCTTACAGCCGAAACTTTGATTATTCTGGTCCTCAGATTTTGCCTGACCTACTGTGTTTTTCCAGCATTACACTCTCGAATTTAGATTATGCTCCAGGGTACAACACATTTGAATTTATTGCTTCTCACAACATCGAAGCAACGAGACAATCCAATGTTTGCTGTCTACAGAAGTCGGCATTTTGGGTCAACCATAGAGCGACAACTGCCATCGTCTGAGTATGTGCCAAGCTAACACTCTAAATCAAACGTCTCTTTTTCAAAGGTAACATCTATGCAGCAAAACACCAAAGATGACCAGGGAGATTTGAAGGTGAAAAAAAAACACAGACCGATGACATTGTTGGGCGGTTTTGAAGATTCAGTTGATGGAATTTTAAGAGGGGCTTTTATTGGTTTTTCATATTGTTCCAGAGTGGGAGGGAGCTAACAAAAAATATGAGAACGTAGGCTTAGAGTTCAAACAGTTGTTGTAAATGTTAATTTTTAGAGTTGAAGAATGCATTGATATTTTTCCTTTCAATGGTGGAATTTGTGGAGTGGTCTCTCACTCATACTTAAACAGATGACGAGGCAAGTTGAGTTTTCTTGGGTATTTGCTTCAATTAGCAGAATATTTCACCACCGCGTCGTAACAGTTTGAAGGCAAGAAAAAAGTAAGAGAGAGAAGATGCGTGGATGAGCATATATAGAGAGAGAGAGAGGAAAGAGAGAGGAAGAGAGAGAATTTGAATTTCAATAGTTGCGACTTGGTCACGAAATTAAAGTTCACAGGAAGGAGATTAAGCTGACGCTATTACATATTGAAGAGAAAGATGTCGATACCTTCTGTATTTCATTTGAAAAATTAGCTTGGGGCAGTACAGTTGCTCGGTGGTTAGCACTGCTGCCGCACAGCACCAGTGCCCCAGGTTTGATTCCAGTCCCGGGTGACCGTCTGTGTGGAGTTTTCACTCTCTCACTGTGTCTGCGTGGGTTTCCTCCGGGTGCTCCGGTTTCCTCCCACAGTCCAAAGATGTACACTTAGATTAATTCAGCCACGCGAAATTGCCCATAATGTTAGATGCATTAGTCAGAGGGAAATGGATCTGGGTGGGTTACTCTTCGGAAGGTCGGTGTAGACTGGTTGTGCTGAAGGGCCTGTTCCACAATTTAGGGAATTTAATTTCGATAGAGTGGTCAGATGACCAGGTAAATATACTTCAGACGAAACTGGTCGGCACAGTGAGTGAGATATTTGCATCCCTGTCAGATGAGGGGTTAAGAGATTATGTTGAGGTCAAACTGGCTATTTTGGATTGTACCAGAGCTTATGAATTGTACCAGAAGCGAAATGATAGAGGTACAGAAACATAAAGAAAGAAACAGGTCATACTTGTGTTGAGTTCGAAAAAACTAAGCAGTAATTTTGATAAATGGGTGCAGCCTTATAAATATATCATGCCTTTCACGTTCTAAGAGAGTTGATTCTGCTGAAAGAGTTCAAAATCTCACTTTTGGAGATGATAAGAATTCACGTGGAACTTTCAGAAGTGAGAAGAGCAGCAAGATCGCAGATGAACATACATGATTGCAAACGGCAATGTTGAGCTTTAGGCAAACATGCAGTCCTGAGAAGGATAGAAATTAGGAGAAGTGGGCATGCCACACTTCTCCTAATCAAGGAAAAGGTGGCATCAGTGATTACTCACTACAGGTTAAAAAATAAGGATAAGGGGGTGAAACAGAGGTGTACGGACTCAGATGTTTCCATTGAGGTAAAGTGGGATATAAAACTCACATGCTTTTTGTTAAAGATAGGCACTGTTCAGAAACATGCGATAGAAGAATCCAAACCAGTGGTATTAGTGAAAGGAGCAATCAAAACCGAGGAGATGCAGGGGAGTGCACAGCCTAGACAGGTGTTCGGTCTGCCGTTACGTCCTGATCTCGATGAAGAACTTACCACCTTCGTTATTCAGACGGAAAGGAGCAGAAGGGAAAGTAGGTTTAATTTTCAGAAATACAGGGGCTAACCAGGCTCTAATAATAATAGATTACCGTATTTGCGCTCTTTCTGGCTTGTTACCCGAGAGTGTGGGAATTTGTGGAATAGATGGACAGTAATTTAGCGTTCCCCTGTGTCAGCTAAAGATTGAGTACCAACTCAAATGCGGAGAAGTAACAATGGGAGTGATGGACAGAGTGTCAATTATAGGAATACAGTTCGCTCTTAGGTGAAATCCAGCAGGATCCAAGGAGGGAGCAAGACCCTCTCTTGTGGAGTACCCAGGGAAGACCAGGGAACTGAGTAGTTAAAAGAAAATTGCTATAGAAGTTTCGAAGACTGTGTAGTAGCAATGCCCCACCATTATAAGTCACGTAACGCCACAAAAACTAAAGATAAAGATTAAAGAGTTAAAATTTAGTTCGGGGTTGAACTGTTCAACGCAATAGTGCAGGAAAACCCTGAACAGGCAGACGATCAGGCAGCGGTCTTTAATCCTGAAAGTCTAAGGGACGGACAACAGATAATCGAGAAAATCAAACATATATATGCTGATGAGTACTCTGAAAAGTAGGCAGTGAACATTCCAAAGGATTGATCGTTTAAACATAGAATCCTATGACGAAAATGGAGACCAAGGCAGGTTAGTGCAAAGGAGAAATTGGCAGAAATGCACCAGCTTGTGATGCCAGTATGTTTAGGAATCAATCTAGATTTTCGGGCGTTGGATGAGCCTGAATATACGTTAAACAATGAGGAAATCTTGAGGAGTGGGTCAGGTTTGTGAAATATGTTTCTCAGGAGCAAAGAATCCAACGAAAGGTTTTGTTGCAGCAGTATGAGAACATATTCAGGATTAAGGTCGTGACGATTATTATTATTGCCCTTGAGGTGGGTGTACGGAATGCTGGTCTGATAAAACAATACCGCTCCAGATCCAGAAGCAAGTGAATGCGAAGCGCAACAAAGATATAATCAAACCGAGTCAAAGTGAGTGGAGTTCGCAGATCCTGTTAGTTTCTAAAAATGATGGGAGTCAACGATTTTGTGGACTATCGAAAGGTCAGAGCATCAAAAAAGTCGGACTCATACCCAATATCAAGATTGGAGGAATGTAGAGAGAAAGTTAGTCAATCAAGTTACATCAGAAAGTTGGTCTTACTGCGTGGTTATTTGCAAGTATCATTATCAGAGAAAGCGAGAGTAAGATTTGTAGGTGTAACCAGAAATGGGCTATATTAATTCTGATAGATGCCCTTTGGAATGAAGAATGCACCACCCACATTCCAAAGACTCATGAACACAGTTATGGTTGGGTTAACAAACTGTGCCCTCTGATTGCATGATGTAATGATATTTCGTGAGCCCTGGAAAGATCTCTTGGTATACTTGGCAGAAATCCTTGCACGATTAAGAGAAGCAAAACTGGCCATAAATTTGACGAAAGCAGAATTAGTGAAAGCAGAAGTGACTCTCTTGGGACATAACATTCGTCAAGGAATGTTGACCACAAAGAACACAAAGAGGAAGGCCATTGAGGAACATCCATGAATGAACTCAAAGAAGGAGGTGCTTCACTTTTTGGCAGCTGAGCAGATTCTACCAGAGGGTTGTTCCCAACAGCAAACAGATTTACTCAGAACGACACAAAATTTCTGTGGTCAGAACAATGCCAGTCGGCATTTGAGAATTTAAAAGCAGCATTAATCACCGCACCAGCTTTAGCTACGCCAAACGTTTTAAAATCTCTTCATACTTGCAATCGAAGCAAGCGACATAGGAGTTGGACTTGTACTGCTGCAGGAAGATGATGAAGGATTTGAACTGCCAATTGGCAATTTTTCATAGAAACTCAAAACTCAGCAGAGGAAATGCTCTGCGATCGATAGGTAATTACTAAGTTTGGTACTCACCTTACAACATTATAATGTTTGCGTCATGAATAATGTGTCCAAGAAAGTTGTGTACACGAATCACAATCATTTTATGTCTTGGAATTATTTAAAAGCAATAGCACGAGACTTTTTTTATTGGAGACATATCCTACAGACTTCTGCATTGGAATAACAAAAAGAAAATGAAGCCATCTTTCCATTCTGAAGGTTCATTTTTTTTCCTTCGGTGTGAGGTGTCATGAAGTTGTAATCGTGTACTGTAACTTAAGAGAGAATGAATGCTGTTTTGCATTGAGAACTTGCAAGCAATTGTCATGTGACTGATTGTCTGCCTCTGAGTGAATTGTTGAAATTATGTAACATTTGTCTGTTTTACACCATTTTGACTTCAAACAATAACTTCAAGTTATGCCCCAGAATACTAAAACCCAATAGAACTTGAAATTATTGTCGAAAGAAATTAGTATTTTGACATTTAGTCAGACAGTGACCAACTGCCATCTTGCAGCACAAGACCAAAGACGACCCAGGGAGATATTCATCTGAAGGAAGACAGACCCCGGACGACAGCCGTTTTTACTTGATCAGAATATTGTTAGAGAGTGGGAGGTAGATCAAAATAAATACCATGAAGAGAAAGAAGGCTTAGAGGTGCAAGTAGTTGTTGTTTCATTTTCACTTTTGGAATTAAGGAAAATAAAAGTTAATTTTTCCTTTAAGTATTTGGAATTTGTGGAGTTCTCTGTCACTCATACTTGAGCAGATTACGAGGCGAGGTGAGCTTTTCTGGGTGTTGTGTTTTTTAGTAGAAATATTCACCAACGTGTTGTAACATTAGAGAGAGGCAAGTGCGAACATTTGAATGTTGAAAAATGAGACTGAAGAAGTAATTATGGGAAACAAAGACATTGCAGAAGTATTAAATAGTTACTTTGCATCAGCTTTCATGGTGGCAGACAACAGTAGCCCTCCAGAACATCAAGAGAGTCAGAGGGCAGAAGTGAGAGGAGAATTTGAAAGGACAAAAGATAAATAAACCTCCAAGACCAGATGGTTACTCCACATAGTTCGATGGAGACAGCGGAGGAGATTGTTCAGGCATTGTTGGCGATTATTCAGAAATCACTACAATCAGAACGTTCAGAAAGGATTGGAAAAGATATCATCCCAGTTTAAGGAGCGAGGGACAGAGTAGGTAGGAAACAAAAGGTGGCCAGGCAAGGTACACGAGTTGATAAGAAGGTTAAATGGATCTTAGGGCTTATAAATCATGTAAACCCGAGGAAATGATGCTACATATTTACAAATAATTGGTCAAACTATATTTGGCGTATCGTGCACAACTATGGAAATTTTACGCAAGGAAGAATTTTAAATCCCGAGAGATATGGAAATAGTTTGACGAGAATGAAAATTGAATGATGTATTTCAGACAAAAGGAAAGATTCGAAAAGTTGGACTTCCTCTTCTCGGAGCAGGAGAGATTAAAAAATGTACTACTTGTTTTAAACTATCAACAAATGTGACATGCTAATTTGAATATTCTATTTACACTGGTTCGTTTGTCAGTAATCATGGTCAAACCTTCTGGATTATCAGCAAGATAGCGCGAGCAAGGAACAAAATGAGGTGCAAAGTCTTCAGGCAGAAACTGTTTAGGATTTGAAATATGCTGCCAGGCAGGGTGGTGGAAGTGGAATGCGAAGGAGGTTTGAAAGGATAACTCGATGTTTATTTCGCTTCAGAGATAGGGCTGGAGAATGGGAGCAGCTGGTGAGAGCCTTCTGGAGCAGGAAGGACACGTTGTGCTGAACAGCCCATTACCGTTACTTTAAAATTCTCTAATTCAAAGTTTCTGTGATTACAACTGTCATTTCCTTGATCTAAGCACCACGTTTACACATGCCTCAACCAACTTAGACGTTGCACTTTTAGTAACTCATCACACTAGGGCATGGCTGGTAGGGCCAGTATTTATTGTCTATTCATAGAAAATAGAAGAAATACAGCGCAGTACAGGCCCTTTGGCCCTCGATGTTGCGCCGATCCAAGCCCACCTAACCTACACGAGCCCACTATCCTCCATATGCCTATCCAATGCCCGTTTAAATGCACATACAGAGGGAGAGTCCACCACTGCTACTGGCAGGGCATTCCATGAACTCACGACTCGCTGAGTAAAGAATCGCCCCCTAACATCTGTCCTATAATTACCACCCCTTAATTTAAAGCTATGCCCCCTCGTAATAGCTGACTCCATACGTGGAAAAAGGTTCTCATGGTCAACCCTATCTAAACCCCTAATCATCTTGTACTCCTCTATCCAGTCACACCTAAACCTTCTTTTCTCCAATGAAAACAGCCCCAAGTGCCTCAGCCTTTCCTCATACGATCTTCCTACCGTTGCAGGCAACATCCTGGTAAAACGTCTCTGCACCCGTTCCAGTGCCTCCACATCCTTCCTGTAGTATGGCGACCAAAACTGCACACAATACTCCAGATGCGGCCGCACCAGAGTCTTAGACAACTGCAACATGACCTCAGGACTCCGGAACTCAATTCATCTACCAATAAAAGCCAGTGCGCAATATGCCTTCTTCACTGCACTATTTACCTGGGTGGCAACTTTCAGAGATCTGTGTACATGGACACCAAGATCCCTCTGCTCATCCACACTACCAAGTATCCGACCATTAGCCCAGTACCCCGTCTTTTTGTTAATCTTACCAAAGTGAATCAACTCACACTTACCCACATTGAACCCCATTTGTCACCATTCTGCCCAGCTCTGCAACTTATCTATATCCCGCTGTAACCTGACACATCCTTCCTCACTGTCAACAACTCCACCGAATTTCGTATCATCCGCAAACTTGCTCACCCAACCTTCTAGCCCTTCCTCCAGGTCATTTATAAAAATGACAAACAGCAATGGTTCCAAAACAGATCCTTGCGGAACACCGCTAGTAACTGCACTCAGATGAACCTTTACCATCAACTACTACCCTCTGTCTTCTTCCAATTCCTAAGCCAAACCTCCAACTCACCCTCAATGCCATGCGTCCATATTTCTGGCAGTAGCCTACCATGGGGAACCTTATCAAACGCCTTACTAAAATCCATATACACAAAATCTACCGCTTTACCCTTGTCTACCTCCTTAGTCACCTTCTCAAAGAATTCAATAAGGTTTGTGCGGCACGACCTGCCCTTCACAAAACCATGCTGACTATCCTTGATCACATTATTCCTATCCAGATGTTCATAAATCCTATCCCTTACAATTCTCTCTAAGACTTTGCCCACAACAGAAGTGAGACTCACCGGCCTATAGTTACTAGGGTAATCCCTACTCCCCTTCTTGAACAAGGGAACCACATTTGCTATCCTCCAGTCTACTGGTACTATTCCTGTAGACAACGAGGACATAAAACTCAAGGCCAATGGCTCTGCAATCTCCTCCCTTGATTCCCAGAGAATCCTCTGATAAATGCCATCAGGCCCAGGGATCTTATCTATTTTCACCCTTTCCAGAATTTCCAACACTTTGACAAGTGGCAGTGAACTACGTTCTTGAATCGCTCCAGTCTGTGTGCTCTGATCGACCCAGAACACCTTCGGGGAACGAAATTCCAGGACCTTATCCCAGAGACCGTAATAGAAATGTACAATGTTTCTAAATCATAATCGTGAACAGGTCGGAGTAGGAGTTGATGTTCCCATGATTCTCCTGCCAAACTCTTACTAGATGGATTTTTTTGTGGATTTGGAAATCACTGTCCAAGGATCTTTTTGAAATTATGGCGGGCTGATTTCCTTAATCGTCCACTTTGCTTGATGTTTCAACGTAATCCTCTTCTGGAGTTTCACAATGTCTGTTAGCAATTTATAATCAAGGTTCAGCCTGAAACTAGCCTCCTGTCCTGGTCTCTCAAACAAACAAAGCTTGTTTGGGCTGTTCCTTCTTTTTTAACGCAAACTGCCACCAATCATCCCCAGCTCATAATAAAGAAAACTATAAAAATAATGAGCAATCATCAAGCGTTTTCACAGAAGTGATAACGTTGTGATTTCCTTTTCATCAAATTTCCTCCCGGGCTGTGAATGTTGCTGGCTGGGCCAGTACTTATTGTCTGTCCCTAGTTTCTATTTGAACGATGGTAATGAGCAGCCTTCTTGAATTCCTCGGGAACTAATGAGAGAGTGAAGTTTGGTTGCAGATAGAGCAGGACAATCAGGCTCGGGGTGTGGTTATTTTGCTTATTTTTGTTCTCCGTACAAGAAGAAATGTTTCAGAGCGAAGGCTGAACAATGGTAGTTGTGGGGAAGAGATGGGTGGACTGGCAGTCAATAGAGAGGCACGGACAGAGAGGGACTAGGGACTGAAGATGGGGTGGTGAATAGATAGAAAGATAGAAACAGACAGGGACCGAGAGAGTCTGAGGAAAGAGAGACACAGATACAGGGAGAGAGAGGCTGTTAGAGACTGAAAGGGCCCGAGAGAAAGCGAGACGGGGATACAGAGAATGAGAGAGCGATATAAATAAGATTACAACGACAATGCTTCCTTCATTCACAGGGAAGAGATTGACAGGGAAAATAACGGAGAGTGTGAGAGAGATTGACATGATATCATGTGGCAGGCTGCAAAGCTTGACAGGGAGCACATGGAAAAGGATGAGACGGGTTTGAGAAGAGAGAAATGGAAAGATAAAGGAAATATATCAGGGGAGCAGGAGAACGGGAGAGAGTCTGAGGGGAAGGTACTGTGAACAGGGCAGGATGTTTTTGTTTCTGTCCTCAAGTAAAAGAGATTAGGCTGTTCAGTGGCATCAGGCAGATAGTATTAGCCAGGAGCTGTATTTCTATTTTGCATTTCTATTTCTCCTTTTCTGTGACGTACATAGAAGACCATGTAAATCTGTACCGCAGACCCCCGGTTGTACACGGATGGAGATAGAGAGCGGCCATTACACACATTGTTTCGCAATGGAGGGGCCAGAGAGTGTGATATTTCAGTGGGTGGTGAAGACGCACAGAGAGGCCAATTACATAGTGGCACGTTCCTATTCCTGAGGAAGTGATTATTTGAAAGAGAATTCACAGTAATGTTATGAGAGTGACAGAGACAGAGCGGGAGAGCGATTGTGAGC
The DNA here is from genome assembly GCF_037043375.1 of Chiloscyllium plagiosum. Taxonomy (NCBI): domain Eukaryota; kingdom Metazoa; phylum Chordata; class Chondrichthyes; order Orectolobiformes; family Hemiscylliidae; genus Chiloscyllium; species Chiloscyllium plagiosum. The sequence continues at coordinate 103,284,773 of NW_028270167.1, read as the reverse complement.
GAAGAGCGATAGTACAAGAGGCGAAGTAACATGGATTTGGAATCTCACGGGGTAAATGAGCTTTCCCTCTCCTTGGAAATTTTGAAAGGAATAGAATTCCAAAGTGTGGAAACAGGCTATTCTGCCCAATAAAGTTCAATTGTCCAAGCTACCCACATTCAAGTGTAACCCTGCAGTCCCATGGCTAATACATCTAACCTACCCACCAAGGGAAATATGGCATACACATTCTTCGACTGTGGGATGAAATTAGTGCACCTGTGGAATACCCGCGCAGAAACAGGGAGAATGAGCTAATTCCACACAGACATTCGCCCGAATCTGGAATTTAAGACGGGTCCGTGGTGCGGTGAGGCCGCAGTGTTAACCACTCCGCCGCCGTGCTGTCCTTCTCTACCGACATTTCGAACCTTCTGATTCTGTTTGGTTTTCACTCAGTCTTTCTTTCTTTTTCCCTCTATGTTTGCATTTTTATAAACGCAAGTATTTTCTAACCGTCCGTTATGTCTTTTGCCGCGAATCTGTCTGTTGTATCCCATTAACTGTTGTAAATATGGGTTGATTGTACCAGGATGTCTGTATTGTTAACAGTGGGAACTTCCTGTTCACAAATACTCCTGACTTTGACACCTAAACTTTCAAAACTGAACAACAATGGGTCGTACAGATAAACTCTTTCTCAATGAAGGATTTGCAGGCATTTCCTAAGGAGTGGGACATTAGATTAGATTAGATTCGCTACAGTGTGGAAACAGGCCCTTCGGCCCACCCAATCCGCAACGACCTTCCGAAGAGTAACCCAGCCAGACCCATTTCCCTCTGATTAATGCACGTAACACTATGGGCAATTTAGCATGGCCAATTCACCTGACCTGCATATCCTAGGACGGTGGGAAGAAATCGAAGAACCTGGAGGAAACCCACGCAGACACGGGAGGACGTGTAAACTCCACCAGACAGTAGCCCGAAATTGTCACTGAGTATGTTCAATGTGTCCTCCGACCCAGGGTCTGGAACTGAGCGAGGTATGAAGGTCATTGTAAACGGATGAGATTCCAAGGGGCTTCATACACATGAGTGCGCAATGCTGCAGCAATGGGGTCGGTTGGGGGTGGGGGTGGGGGTACTGTTTTGTACAGAATTGAGACAGGCAATGACGGGAGGAGGAGTTGCAAGACTGGGATTCTTCAACATTTCGTGGGTGTAAAACACTGAGCTGTCCCTGTCCTGGGAGTGTTTGATCAGGACAGTACAGAGTGAGAATCATTCTGTATCTAAATCTGTGTTGTATCTGTCCTGGGATTGTTGGTAGGGGACACAGTCATTGAAGAATTAATCAATATAAAACCCATGGCCAGTGTGGCAGGATCATTACTCTGCATTTAAACCTGCCTGGCAACTATCCAAAATGAGTTGTCGGTGCAGACTGAATTAATCCTGTGTCTAACACCGGTCTGTCCCTGTCCTCACAAAGTTTGACTGAGACAGTGTGCAGATGATTTAATCAATGTGATCTGTGTATTTGACAAGCGTAATTTTAGGAGGATTTTTGCTTCCTGTATAATCCTGTGCGATGTTCTTACTCGCACAGTAAGCCACACTGTGAACTCAACGCTGTGCTTTATCTTTTTCTGGCAATGTCTGATGGAGGGCAATGTGGGGAAGGTTTGCTTTGTGACCCTGTGACCATGCTGCCCTTCAGGGCTTGATGAGGACAGTGCAGAATGAGTTGGAATCTGTATGTAGTGATGTAATTAAATTGGTGGCGACAATATGGGGTGGTTCTTTAATGAAAATCAAAACCCACAGCCTGGGAATTTGAACGGGCAAGCATCGAGAAGCTATATTCTGTGTTACATCCCATGATGTATCTGCCCTTCATTGTTTGATGAGTCAGCGCAGCGTGAGGATTTTTCAGCGATGGACTCTAACTGATGCGTTGTGAGTGATCATGAGAATAACTGGAATATGTCTGGTCAACTTTAGGAGAAGGCCAATATTTGGGCGGCAATGGCGAGGTGCACGAGCGTTGCGTCTAAATTCAGGCTTTTTTGAAAGTCATTTTCAATGGCTGTGCTGACTACGAAATGGCATGTCCACCGATCTGAACATGAATCAGCTGTTTACTACAGTGAGTACGTTGTGTAATAAGCCCATTTGTACTCTGGTGACTTAATTACTGTATAATAATTTTCAACTGAAAAACGAGAACGCCTGTTTTATTTTAAAATATGTAAGAACTAAGGTTATGTTAAGTTTTCCTTGTTAAAGAAAGAATATAAAGGTGACCTACAGTATATTTCTTGCAGTCTAATCAAACAGCAGTTAGATAAAGTCCTGTACACAGAATTCTGTTTTACAGACAATGTTCCAGGCGACATCACCATCCTCTCTGGTATGTCTTATCCCACTGACAGGACTGTGAGGCAGAAGCTATTGCTGCTTGGTAGATTGTCAATTTCGTGCTGGGCATGGATGCTGGATCCTGTGGCTGCGAGATTACTGTGTGGTAGATTATGGGAGAATCAATAGCAGGAAAATACACACTTGACCACATCGTCACCAATCTGCCTGCTGATCTTCATTTAAGACATCATGTGCGAACCGCATAGTCCTTGTGGGTAGTAAGGGCCATCCTCCCGTGTTCTGGTAGTCATGAAGCCACATGTGTGCTGTATGAGACAGAATTAAAACGGATCGAACAATTAACTACGAGGCACCTGTGAGGTGCAGTGGTGCATCGGTATCTGTAGATTCATGTTCTTTACAACTCACACAGTCTGCAACTTCACAGCCTAGCATATCTCCCACTTTCCATTTACCATCGAGTCGGGAATCCACACTGGTTCAATGAAGAGTGCAGCAGGCCATGTCAGGAGCAGAATAAGTCAGAACCAGTTAGGAGGTGATTGCCCATAGAAACTGTCGTCAGAAACAAAACAGGCCGTCTCGCCTGTCAAACTGCAAGATTAGCACGTGATCGGCAAAGCTGAATGATCTCGCAATCAATGCAGCAGACAGAAGCTCTGTGGTCCTCCCATATTTATTCGTTAAATAGGGTGGACCATGAAACAGACTTACTGGAGGAGGAGGCTTCTCCAAAACCGACATCCGCAGTTATGGAGGAAAACAAAACGTCAGAGCAAGATTAATGCTGAAGCATTTGGAACAGGTGACTCATTTCAATATCTTATTGTGGTCTCACTGTCAACATAGTGGTTCCCTTCCAAGGTTACTATGCCCTTGATTTTTTTTTCAAGAAGTATCTTGAAACAGCCAAAACTCCGAAACGGCTGCATTGGAGCAGAGATGAATGGTTTATTGGGGTCCTCGTTGTTTGCCCCTAAGCAGATGACACCGCAGGAAAAAAACATTCACGTTATGGAAATAGTTTGAATACTGAAAGAGGACTGGCCAATCGTGGCAGCTGAGATTTTTTTGGGAAGTTCAGCAGCTGTGAGTGTGAACAAATGCTGCGGGAGTCATTCACAGTTGAGCCTGGAACGTCTCTGTTTCCTTCTGCCCTTCTAACTTCGACTAGTAAGTTCGAAGTTCGAACCTGTATTTTTTCTTTTTGTTTAAGTGGATTGTTTATTGGGTCTGCTGCACGTATTTTTGGAACAGCATAATTAACCTTGGTTTGGATCGACAATAGACAATACAAACAATAGATAATAGATGCAGGAGAAGGCCATTTTGCCCTTTGAGCCTGCACCACCATTCATTATGATCATGGCTGATCATAGGATAAATTAGGTCGTATTTTGTTTTCTGTTCTTTGTCATTCATTCCATAATTTTATAAATGCATCTTGTTTGTTTAAAACCCGGCAGAAGACCCAGCTAATTTACACTGGGAATATCCACGGTACACCTAGCTAAATAAATAGTCTGGCCTATCTGCTTAAAATATTTTGAGTCGTCTGGCCTCGTCCATAACACGAACATCACAGATGCCAATTTTGGACAATTAGATTTACTCCACACGGTATCAAGAAATGGCTGGAAACACTGGAAACTGTGATATCCTGTCGGCCTTCATTGCATCCAACTCTAGAAATTGGCAAATGCCTCGCCAAGCTGATCCAGTCCATCAAGAACACAGACATTTACCAACAGTATTATTAATTACCAAAATATATCTTGTCCACAGTAAGAAGTATCACTTTGCTGTCTATCACCGACTGGTCGGAGTACAGCCTGCCACATCAATGAGAAGCAAGTTGTCAACAATAATGTGATCATTCAGCAATAACTTGCTGGGTGACGCTCAATTAGTGTTCAGTCAGGGTCACGCATCTCCTGATCATATTACGAGCTCAATTCAAGCAAGTGCAAGTCCCAAAGCGAAGTTACAGTAATTACTCTGAATATTAAGGCACTATTTGATAGACTCAGACAATGGGAAGTTGAGTAAAATTATAGATAATCGGAATCTGGGGAAAAAAAAATGTCTGTTGGTTGGAGTAATCATTGCGATAAAAAGGTTGTTGTTAGTGTCAGTAATTCATAATCCATTGCATCTCTGCAGCCATTCCTCTGGAGACAGAGTGTCCGAGCCTCAACCATCCTCAACTGCTTTTGTGATCTCCCTTCCATTATCAGGTCAGACATGGGAATGTTCGCTGATAATATGACTCAACAGATACTGAAACAGTCCCGGTTCGAAAGCAACAAATCCTGGAACCTATTCCGGCATGAAACAACAAGTGATAAATAACAGGTTCGACAAAAGACAAGCATATTAAGAATCAAACCACCTCTCCCTTAATATTCAATGCGATTATCATTACTGCATCCCCAACAGGTTTCTGACAGTATACTGGAGAAATTACCACTAACCAGAAACTGTATTAACGAGTCATATACATAAATGTAGCTTCAGGGATAAGTCAGAGTTTTGCAATCCAAGAGTGATAAACCCATCTCCTGACTCTTCAAAGCCTGTCCACAATCTGTAACATTGGTGTCAAAAGTATGTTGGAATATCCTGCAGAAAATACTCACACAAAAAAGGCCACTTGATTGCCATTACATTCACAGAAATCAAACCTTTCCACCACTATTTTTTACAGTGACTACCATCTCAAAGAAACACTTCAGAAGATTACAACGGCATATTAGACAGCAGCTTCCAAACACATCTAGAAAGGTAATGGCAGCAGGTAAATGAAAAGCAATTTGTAAGCTCCCCCCCCCCCCACGATCAATTGTAATATGCAAGTACGTGTGAATTACAATTCTCAATTCCTCAATCACAAATCAGTCCAGATCCAAATGAATCAAGTCTTGACAGCCAGCCAGGCTTGGCCTGACAAGGGTCAAGTAACATTTGCAGCACAAATGGTGCGAGCAATAGCCATCTCTGTTGAAAGCGACTCTGGCGCCTTGACATTCAAAAACAATGCAATCAGTAAATTGCTCGCAAGCAGCATATCAGGCGTTGCCATTGACCAGAAGCTGAGCTTAACTCACAAAATAAATACGATGGTTTCACGAGCATTTCAAAGACTAAGTATCCTGGAGTATATGAATAATCTCTCGATTGATTCGAGCAGATGCGGCAGAGTTGGAGGAATTGGAAGAACGGGATGGAGATCTTGCAGGGTATTGTCAGAAAGGAACTGTACTCCAGTTCGTTGTAAAAATCTGTGTGTTTGTAGTAAACTTCTGCATGGAGACTGTTGCCAGAGATGGAAAGGGAGAGGACAAGAAATGGGGGGATCGTGTCCAAGAATGACCATATTTATTTGAAGGGAGGGTGGAATTTGTGGGCGATGTGAATGAACTACTCCAGATCACCTTGCGTGTAGGGTGCTGCACCAATGCAGTCATCAATGTAACGGCGAAAGAGTGGGGTACACTGCTGGTATCGGAAGAGAAGAGGGACTGTTTGATATAATTGACAATGAGTTAGACAAAGCTAGGCAGATCCGGGAGTCCATGATCACCCCCTTGGATTTGGAGAAAATGGGAGGAGTTAAAGGAAAGTTTATCAAGGATGAGGACTATTTCAGCGGAATGGCGGATGATGTTCGTGGAGTGGGGCTGGATGTGTCTGTTGGAGAGGAAGAATCTGAAGGCCTGAAGGCCATCCTTGTGTCATATCGACTTTATAAGGAGTGCACGTCCATAATGACGATATAACGCCAGGGACTGAGGATCTGAAAGTTACTGAAGAGATGGAGGGCGACTTTAGTGACTCAGATGTAGGTGCGATTTGCCTAACTGAGGGAGCGATGATGGAGCGAGATAGGGCGAGATGTCCACCGATTTGGAAAACTGAGATCACTCCGCTATATCATCCAGACAACGATCCATCACACCACATCAATTCCCGTCCCGATGCTCTAATCCCCCACTCTGAATGTTATAATGGCAGAGTCCCCCTTGTCCTCTCCAATCATCCCACCAATATCTGCGACCATACGTTATCCTGCTAACACGTCTGCCAACTCTAGCCAGACCCTTCCACTAAGTACATCTCCCCCCACCACTCCTATGTGCTTTACACAATGTTCATTCCTTGTTTTGCGCCACTTTCCCCAACAACCACTGTGCCATTCCCTCACCAAACTCCCAAGTACCATCCCCTGTTACCGCAAAAGATGAAATACCTGCCGGCCTACCAAGAACCAGGGCTACAGAGAGGGCCCCAGACTACCCTTGCAGATGATACAGAGGTTCAGATGTCTCTCTTTCAATCTCATTAATTCATCCAACTGCTTCCAATGTGGTCTTGTCTCCATCGGGGAGACCAAACATGTTAAAAGCGAATGCCTTCCTGAACTTTTCAGCTGGGCACACGGGGGTCGGGTGCACCTCCGAGTTCACGTCCATTTTAATTCCTCTTCCCACTCTGTTTCCGATACTACCATTCTTTGCCTGCTCTATTGTCACAACGAACAAAACCACAGAAACATCTCTTCCGCCTGGGCAGCCTACAGCCGGAAAACTCAACATTGTGTTCTCCAATGTTAAATTTTTATTTTTACCACAAACATCTTATCGGCTCATTGGTTAGAGTTTGGCAAAAGCAATACTTTCAAAATCGATTGCGTTTTAGTATTCTGTGGGATAAGTGAAACTGATTCGTTAAATTTGAATTGATGTCAAAACTGTAAAAACATGCATGCATCTATTTCAGCCAGACGATACATATCTTCAGTTTTCTATTACACTCTGAGAATGCTAGTCATATGACATTTGCTCTATTGTCTATTTACAACTGTCTCTGACACATTTATTATCACATAATTATTAAAATGTAAGGCCAGTACCAATTCAACAATTCCTTTTCGATGATGGAGTATTTTCTCTAAATAGTAGCCAGTTGGCCGTTCAATTGCATTATCATCTTCGAGTAGCAGGACACCTCTGATTCCTATATCGCTAGCAGCAATTGCAAAATTTAAGGATTTCAAAATAATTGGTTTAATTCAAACTGGTGCGGTGTTTCATACAGCTTTTAAATTCTCAAGTAGTTCCTTGCATTGTTCTGTCAACCAAGTTTTTTGTTGTTTTTCTCAGTAAATCTGCTAATTGTGCCATGTCGCCTCTGAAGATTTTACATTCTTCAATTAGAATCCGCTTAGTCCCAAAATTCCAAACGGCTCTTTCTTTAAGGATAGTTGCGGAAATTCTTCGATGATCTTCATCTTGGCATTTCCTGGGATCACAATTCCATGACCGATGTTATGTGCCAAGAACGTCACCTCTGCTTTTGCGACTTTTGTTTACTTTCAGTTTATTACCAATTTTGTTTCTCATAATCGATCATAGATCTCTGCTAACTTTACCATGTATTATTTCCATGATTCGCTAAAGATCACTACATCACCCAGATAGAGTGTACATTTTCTTAACGCAGTCAAAACTCTGTTCTTGAGTCGTTGGAATACGGCTGGTGTGATCCTCATTCCAAAGTGCATCACTTTGTAGCCCATTTTGTGATCCAACAGCAGAAACTCCTTTTGCTTGTTCTGATAAAGATACATGCCAATAACCACACAGTAAGTCAAACGTTTTGAAGTAAATGGCTTATCCAACTTTCTCTGTACAGTCCTCAAATCATAGTATCCGGTATGAGTCCAATTCTGATATGGCGTCGATCTTCCAGTAGTCCACAAAATATCAGTGAGTCCGTCAGGTTTAAGGACTATCGCGATGGGTGAACTCCACTCACTCTGACTCGGTTCGGTGATATCTTCATTGAGAATCACATTTACTTCCTTCTAGACCTGTCTGGCTTTGAGAGGATTAAGCCCGTGGGGGTGTTGTTTCATCACAACGGCATTCTCTTCCTCGACTCATGCACAATAGTTTGTCCTCCCCGCCTTATTCTTGCGTATATCCTGAAATAAACTTTTCAAATCTACTCTTTGCTCCTGAGACAGATAGTCCATCAGCCTATCCCATTCCTTAATGAATGAATTCCGAGTTGGATTCATGCAGTCAGTTGATTCGCACGCCTTCTGGTGGAGAGGTTCGTGTAATGTACAGTGCTGGAGGCAGTCATTGTAGTGTAAAAGTGTTATAATTATTGCACTATTTCAGTAAAATATATGATGAAAATGTTTACGTATATTCTGCTTTCATTTCTGTTCGCCAAAGTGCTGTTTTTACTTCGATTATAAGTGATACTTTTGATGGTTGCTGTAACCATTTTTCCCCCCTGCTTAGGCCACATTTATTATATTACGTGATTTTTGATAACATGGTGTCCCACGGGAACAAAACTACAGCATGAAAACTACCTGAAGACAGCTGGGTCCAAAGACATTTCTTGAACAGTACAGAGGTTTTACAGGTTTTCTTAACAGAGAGATTAGGAAGTAAAGTGGTTATATCAGACAACGTGGAATAAAAAACATTGAACATTACAGTGCATTACAGGCCGTTCGGCCATTGATGTTGTGCCCAACTGTGAAACCAATCTGAAGCTCACCCAAATGTTTATCTAATGGCCATTTAAATGACCTTAAAGTTGGTGAGTCTTCTACTGTGGCAGACAGGGCATTCCACGTACCTACTACTCACTGAGTAAAGAAGCGACCTCTGAAATATGTCCTCTATCACGCCTCAGTTTAAAACTATGTGCCCTCGTGATGGCCACCACCATCCGAGGATAAAGGCTCTCACTAAACCTCTGATTTTCTCATATGTTTCAACTTAGTCACATACAAACCTTCTTCTCTATCATGATAACAGCCTCAAGTCCCTCAACCTTTCCTCATCAGACCTTCCCTCCATACCAGGCAACTTCTTAGTAAATTTCCTCTGAACCTTTTCTAAAGCCTTAAAAACCTTACTGTAATGTGTTGACCAGACATGCACGCAATACTCACAAGTGTGGCCGCACCAGAGTTTTGTAGAGCTTTAACATGACTTCGTGGCTCCAAAACTCAATTCCACTACAAATAAAAGCCAACATACGCAAGCCCTCTCAACAACCCTGTCAACCTGGGTGGCACATTTTGGGGATCTATGCACAAGGACACCATGGTATCTCCGCTCATCTGCACTAACAAGAATCTTACTTTGGAGATGCCGGTATTGGACTGGGGTGTACAAAGTTAAAATTCACACAACACCAGGTTATAGTCCAACATGTTGAATTGGAAGCACACTCGCTTTCAGAGCGACGCTCCTTCTTCAGGTGATAGTGGAGGGCTCGATTGTAACGCAGAATTTATAGCAAACATTTACTGAGTGATGTAAAGCCCTCCATTATCACCTGATGACGGAGCGTCGTTCCGAAAGCTAGTGTGCTTCCAACTAAACCTGTTGGACTATAACCTGGTTTTGTGTGATTTTAAACGATCTTACTATTAGCCTCGTACACGATCCTCCTTTTGCTCTTTCCAAATTAAATCACTGCAGACTTATGCACATGAAAGTCCATTTGCTGTCTACCAGCCCACCTCTACAGTGTATCTATGTCACCCTGTAACTTGCAATATCCTTCCGCACTACCCACAAATCCACCGAGCTTAATATCAGCCGCAACGTTTCTCATCCATCCTTCCATACCCTGATCCAGAACATTTATTAAAACGACAAACAGCAGTAGCCCCAAAGCTACTGCGGTACACCACTGTAACTGATCTCCAGGATGAACACGTCCCTTCAATCACCATCCTCTGTCTTCGTTCAGCTAGACAACTTCCGATCCAAAATTCCAAATAACGCTAACACAAATCCTTCTGCATTTAGTGCTTAAGCCTACCACGAGGAACATTGTCATACACTTTATTGAAATCCATATACAACAGATCAACCGCTTTACCGTCTAGTACTTGTTTGGTCACCTTCTGAAAAAACTCAATAAGGTTTGTGAGGTACGACCTGCCCTTCAAAAAACCGTTTTGAATAGCCCTAATCAACCCATTCATTTCTAGATGATGATAAATCGTAATTCTGGTAACATTTTCAAAAACTTTACCAGCAAACAAAGTCAGGCTCACTGGTCTATAATTGGTGTAGTTGTCTCTATTCCTCTTGTTGAACAAGGGGAACATTTGCTCTACTCCAGTCATCTGGCCAAATTGCTGGAGACACTGACGACGTACAGATCAAAGCCAAAGGCTCTGCAATCTCATCCCTGGCTTCCCAGAGAATTCTAGGATAAATCCAATCCGGCCAATGGGAATTACTTGTTTTCACGCTTTCCAAAAATGCTAACACCTCCGCTTTGGGAGCCTCAACTCAGTATAATCTGTATCATATTATACTCCTCTACGGAAATGTGCTTTTCTCGTGGGAATACTGACGTAAAATGTTCATTTGGCTCTTTTCATATCTCCTCTGACTCCACACACCTTCCCACGACTGTCCTTGATTGGTCCGAATCTTACTCCAGTCATTCTTTTATACCTGATTACCCTTACGTAACTTTAGGTTTTTCCTTGAACGGATCCGCCAAAGACATCGGATGTCCCTTCCTCGTTCTTCTTCCCGCTCTCTTTACGTCCTTTCTGGCGAACTTATCACTCTCAAGTGCCCTAACTGAGCCTTCAAATCTCCTCCCTCCATAAGTCGTCTTCTTCTTCTTGACGTGAGATTCAACTTTTTTTGAGTAAACCATGGAACGCTGGCTCGAGTACTTCCTGCGTGTCTGACAAACATGTACTTGTCAATGATATGCAGTAAATGTTCCTTGAATAAACTCCACGTTACAATCGTGCCTATCCCCTGCAGTTTGCTTCCCCATTCCATCCTAAACCTTTCCTAATAGCATTGCAATTGTCTTTGCCACATTTCAGTTGACAGCAGCAGAAAGAGCGGGAGCTTGGACAAGGAGCGTGTCGGGAAAGAGAAGTCTCTGTTTTGAAACTTTAAAGCTCAGCAGGAGCTTCAGAGGCCTTAAATTCAGTTGACAGCAGCAGGAACAGTGGGAGTTTCAACCGGGGGTCTGTCGGGAAAAGCGCTTCGCTGATTTAAAACTGTATAAGCTTACCTCGAGCGTCGGAGCCCTGTATGTCAGTTGCCAGCAGCAGAAATAGCGGGAGCTTGGAACAGGTGACTGTCGGGAATTTGAGTCACTAATTTATTCTTTAAAAGCTTACCTCTAGCGTCAGCAGCGGAATCACATCGGAGAGAAGAGATTTATGGGAAATGAGGGACGTTTATTGCCACTCAGCTATAAAAGTTAGTGTTTTCTAAACCTGGGATCCCACCCACGTAGGGCCTCCCACCCATCTACCTTCTTTCACCATTACAGCAGGGACATATCACCTAAGCTATTCTTCTTTTTTGCTTTCTGGTAAGGTGACTAGCAGGACTGACAGTGCAGGGAGAGGAATGTACCTCCTGCATAATATTCGAGGCTAGGTATGCCATTAGTGTCCCATTCAAGTACATCTGGAGGAAGTGCACACAACTCTTGCTCATCCAAGACAACGTTAGGGAACTGTAGCGGAAGCTGCATGAACTTTAGATCATTCTGAAGGCAGGGTCTGTGATCGATTAGAGTTACAGGCTCTTCGGCATGAAGAAAGCTGGGTAAATGTTAGAAGAGGGAATAACAGTCAGTGCAGGGATCTCCTGTGGTCGTTCCTCTGGAAATCAAGTATGACGTTTTGGATAAATTTGGGTCGGCAATGACTTACCGGTGGCATGCACTGCGATGGATGTCTTTGGCACACAGTCTTTTTCTGTTGCACTGAAGGGAAGTGGGGAAAGAAGGAGTGTGTTAATCAATCGGGACTCAGTAGTGAAAAGTTCAGACAGAAGGTATGTTGGGAATGAAATAGACTCACAGTTGGTGTGTTGCCTCGCAGGTGCGAGGTTCCGTGATACCTCGTATCTTCTCTTTGAGGTCCTGAAGGGAGTGGGTGACAAGCTCCAAGTAGTGGTCCACATAGGTACCAACTACATAGGTAGTAAGGCAGGATTTCAGGGACCTAGTGTGCAAGCTTAGAAAAGTATTGCAATCTCTGAATTTTATCCGTGCAATATAATGGTGAGGTGAAAAACAGGGAGAGATACCAGCTGAATACATGGCGGCAAAGGATGGTGCAGGGGGTCTGGATTTCAGGTTTATGGATGATTGGGGCTCATTCTGGGGAAGGTGCGACCTCTACAAACGGGACGGTCTTCACTTGAACCAGAATGGTACGGAGATCATGGGTGTGAAATTTACTTTTGCTATTTGCGTGGGTTTCAACTATCTCAGCTGGATTGTGGGAACCAATGTTCTCGTTCCAGTAAACACGCGAATGAGAGTAGGCAGGACATGCACTGGTCTTCAGGGTCACAGGAGTGTGCTGGCAGACAGCAAGCTGGTTTGAAGTGTGTCAACTTCAACGCCAGTAGTATCCGGAAAAGGTTGGTGAACTTCCAGCATGTGGCTATTACTGAGACATGGATTGAGCAAGGTCAGGAATTCAAGGTGCAAGTTCCAGGTTTTGATCTTTCATCAATATCAGGGACACTGGTAAAAGTGGGTGGGGGGTGTGGCTTTGTTCTTCAAGGACGGTATAACGGTGACTGAAAGAACACTTGACAAGGACTCATCTGCTGACGTGTTATCGGTTCAGTTCACAAACAGGAGAGAAGCGGTCACACTGCTGGGAGTTTTCACAGGCATCCAAAAAGTTCCCGGGATGTGAAGGAGAGGATAGGCAAATGGATTCTGGGCCAGAGTGAACGCAACATGGTGGTCATTATGGGGGAAATTACCTTCCCCAACATTGACTGGGCTATTATAATGCCATAAGAAAGACTGAGGAGGCATAGGACGGGGCAGCAAAATGCAGGGGTTAGGGGCAATCGAAATGTGGAGCTGGTTTAAGGAACAGACACTTCATGTCTTTGATAAGTAAGTCCCCGTCAGGCAAGGCACAAGGGAACCAAGGTTTTCTAAAGAAATTTTATCTCTTCGTCAGCGGCAGAGGGAGGCTTATGTAACATTCAGGCGAGATGGTTCGGATAAGGCGATGACGAGTTACAGGTTATCTAGAAATTATTTAAAGAGAAAGTTCAGAAGAGCAAGGAGGGAACATGAGGAATCTTCAGCAGGTCGAATAAAGTAGATCCCGAAAGCTTTCTATAGATATGTAAAGAATAAAAGCATGATGATGATAGGAATAGGGCCTGTCAAAGACAGAAGTGGGAAGTTGCGCGTGGACACTGTGAAGATCAGAATGGGGCTAAACGAATATTTCTCATCTGCTTTCAGTCAGGAAAAGGAGAGTATTGTTGAGGAGAAACCTCAGTTATAAGCTATTCGACTTGAAAGGATTGAGGAGAAAATGAGGTCTGCAGATGCTGGAGATCAGAGCTGAAAATGTTTTGCTGGAAAGGCGCAGCAGGTCAGGCAGCATCCAGGGAACAGGAGAATCGACGTTTCGGGCATAAGCCCTTCTTGAAAAGATTGAGGTTAATAAGGAGGAGGCGTTGTCATTTTTAGAAGGAGTGAAAGTAGACAAGTCATCTGGACTGAATGAAAATTTTCAAGGAATCCTCTGGGTAGCTAGAAAGTATTTGGCCGACACTTTGGCCTTGATCTTTGATCTGTCATTGTCTACAGGTTTAGTATCAGAGGACTGGAGGATTGCGAATGCTGTGCCCTTGTCCAAGAAGGGCAGTGGAAATAACCCAGACAATTATAGACCAGTGAGCTTTATGTTTGTTGTAGGAAACGTTTTGGAAAGGATTATAAGGGATAGGATAGATAATCATCCAGCAAGCAACAATTGTTTCGAAATAGTCAACATGGATTCGTCAAGGGCAGGTCGTGTCTCACAAAACTCATTGATAATTTTGAAAAGGTGATTGAGCATGCGGATGAGTGTAGGGCAGTTTACATGGTGTGCATGGACTTCAGCAAAGCCTTTGAAAATATTCCACATGCAAGGCTTCTGGACAAAATGTGGAGGCACGGGATTGAATGTGATCGAGCAGTTTAAATTAGAAACTGGCTTTCTGTAAGAAGGAAACGAGAGTTGGTTGAGGGAAAATATTCAGCCTGACACCTGGTTCCCAGTGCTGTGCAACAAGGATCTCTTTCGGCAGCTCTTCTGTTTGTAACTTTTATAAACGACTTGGACGCCAGTATAAGTGTGGATGTTTTAGTATGTTTGTAGATAAAACTCAAGTTGGTGGAGTGCTGGAGAGTGTGGAAGATTGTTGCAGGTTGCAGGAAGACTTGGATAAACTGCAGAACTGAGCTGAAAAGTGACAAATGGAAATCAAATCAGAAAAATCTGAGGTGATTCACTTTGAGAAGAATAACAGAAAAACAGAATATTGGGTCAATGGAAATATTTTTTGGAGTGTGGATGTCCAGAGTGATCTTGGTGTCCATTTACATAGATCCCTGAAAGTTGCCACTAAAGTTGACAGTGCACTTCAGAAGGTATTCGGTGTGTTAGGTTTTATTGCGAGGGGGATTGAATTCCGGAGTACTAATGTCATGTTGCAACTGTATAAAACGTTAGTGCGGCCTCACTTGGAATATTGGGTGCATTAGTAGTCACCCCTTTACAGGATGAAGTGGAAGCATTGGAAAAGGTAGAGCGGAATTGTACCAGGCTGTTGCCTGGTCTCAAATGAAGGTTTAAGAGGAAAGACTGATGGACATGAGTCTGTTCTTATTGGAGAGATAAAGGCTAAGAGGCGATTCTATAGAGGCATGCAACGTAATTAGAGGATGAGATAGGGTGGACAATGACAGTCTTTTTTCTGAGGATGATTACATCTGCTTGTTCGAGGTGGCAGATATGGGTGATAGATTTCATGCAGATGTCTGATGCAAGTGATTCACTCAGAGCTGGGAACGGCGTGGAATTTCGTGCCTGCCACTATTGTTTACTCAAACACATTCCGGGCGTTTAAATAGTTCTTAGATAATCATATGGATGATGACGGGACAGGAGAGACTGGTGGGCTTACATTAGTTCTCAGGTCGGTGGAACATCGAGAGCAGAAAGGCCTGTTCTGCGCTGTATTGTTCTATGTTTTATAAATCCTGCCCTACAGTATATACCTATCCCTTTCCAACGGTAAAATAAACATAAGCGAATTGTGGTCACCTACCTCCAAATTTAACACCTGGCCTGGTTCATTACTCAGTACCAAATCCAAAGTGGCCTCGCCCCTTGTATCCCATTCCACATACTGTGTCAGCAAACTCTCCTGTACGCACTGGACAAAAAAAACTGACCAATTTAAAGTACTTGAACTATCGTATTTCCAGTCTATATTTGGAAAGTTAAAGCTGCCCATAACAACTATCGTGTTACTATCGCGCCTACCCAAAATGTTTTTTGCTATCCTTCCCTTTACATCTCTGGAATTATTCGGAGGCTTTGAGAAAACTACCAATAGTGCGTCCTCTCCTTTCCTGTTTCCATTCTCAGCCTATATTACCTCAGTAGATGTGTTATCAAATGTCATTTCTGCCACTATAATACAGTCATTGAGTACAATGCCATACCTCCAACTTTTCTACCACCTTCCCTGTTCTTTCTGAAACATCTATATCCCGGAAGCTGTAACAACCATTGTTGGCCAAGGTCTATCAATGTCACGGAAATGGCAATTACATCGAAATCTAAGATACCAACCATGCTGCAAGTTCACTCACGTTATTTTAAATGCTCATAGCATTGAAAATGACACTCTTCAAACCACCTTTCAGCTTTCATTGCACTCTTGCGAATTTAAAACCATATTTATGACCGCAGTATTCTCACCCTCCTCGACACTGGTGTTGAATTTAGGTTCACAATCCCCTGTTTACCTCGTTTAAACCTGAGGAAGAGCATTTGCACATTTTCAACGAGGTCATTTTTACCTTTCCGGTTAAGGTATTGGCCATAATGTTTGTTTTGGTCCTGCCTATGCCAGAATGAGCCCAACTGTGCTGGTATCTGAATCCTTTCCTCCTTCGCCATCCCTGCAGACAGTCGTTCACTCCTCTCTCTCTCTTCCTCCCCTCGTTGGCACGGGGCACGGGTAACAAGCCAGACATAATAATTCTTTTGTTCTGGCTCTGAGCTTCCACCCTACCTCCCTGAATGTCGGTATTAAATCCCCATCACATTTCCTACCTATTGTGTTGGTGGCTATGTAATCATGCCTTGGGGCTAGTCCCCTTCCCAAATAAGGATCCTCAAAATACGATCTGAAGCATCACAAACCTCGGACCTGCGAGGCAACATACCAACCGTGTGTCTCTCTCGTTCCCACAGAACATGCTGTGTGCCCCCCTAACTAAGAAGCCCCTAATGACTAATGCTCTGCTCCTCACTCACTCCCATTCTGAGCAACAGGGACAGAATCTGTGCCAGAGACCAGTATCACATGGCTTACCCCTGGTTAGTCGTCATCCTCAAAAGTATCTAAAACGGTACACTTGTTGTTGTGAGAAATGGCTTGAATGATGCAGTATCGTTTGTGATTGTTGGGATAACTGCTTCTGTAGTTCAATATTTGATCCGTACGGGATGTTTCATTGTAAGGAACAAATAGCTCTGCCAAACATCCAACCCAAACTTTGGGTTGGGAATCAATCATCTCAATATTTACAAACGAAGCTGCATTAGAACGTTATTCCAACCAGCAACCACACACTGCAGCACAGAGGAACTACGCAGAGTAGACGAAAATCGCCTATACCATGTGTTCAAAACGGATGCTAACTCAATGAACGCAATTCGCATATTTCTCAGCAACAAACACAAACAAGCAGACAAAACACGTTCCAAAACCCTATTCACTCCCCCGTACATCAAATACATCTCAGAAATGACTGCAAGCCTACTCAGACATCTTGACATCATGGTAGCTCACAAACATGCCAAAAAAACTAAAACTGCAGCTAATGAGCTTGAAAGACCATGTGGAGACAACAAGCAAAACTAATATCATTTATAAAATGCAGTGCAAGGACTGTAACAAACACTACGTTGTACAAACTTGTCACCAGGATGCATAAACATCAACTAGCCACAAAACGACATGACCCTCTCTTACTGATATCCATACATACAGATAACGAAGGACACCACATCGACTGGGACAGCACATACAACTTCGGACAAGCCAAATAGAGACACTCAAAAGAATTCCGAGAAGCATGGCATTCCAACCAGAACTGTATTAACAAACACATTGACTTGGTCCCGATTTACAAACTCCTGAGAAAAAGAACAGGAAATGGCATCAACGCAGGAAATGATATTACGACGGTAAATGACATGACCAACCCAAAGAAACCCAAACGTATAAATATAAAGCAGGAATCATCAGCAGTGCTTCGTCCGGTGGCTCACTGAAAATGTTACGTAGTATGCTGATGAAACTTCTGAAAATGAACCGTCCAGCTCAGAGAATAAACCTACGTCCAGAACCTTAAACTGAGCTACAAATCTTCTCAAATCACGCTAACAACTCTGGGCGCGATATGTTAAACTGGCCCGAAAGCGGGAAACGAGCGCCACCAGCGAATATCTGTACTTCCTGCATGAATACCTAAGAAAACACGTGCTTCCTAAATGCCTTAATTGCAAATCTCCCCTTAACACCCCACTAGCTAAAGGATTAACAGAAAAAAAAAACCGGCCGAAGAATGCTTAGCGAAATTCTTAATGATGCCCACAACAGACTCCATAAATACAAATGTGAAATTTTGCACAAATCACTACTCACTCATGCAACAGACCATGAATGGGCAGATACAGTACAACGAGCTATAGATATTAGACAGCGACAAACGGAGAAAGTTAAAAAAAACAACTAGACCTGCGAAAAAACCTAGCAAACTTACATAAAGTAACAACACTGACAACACAGAACCATTAAAAAAAAACCTTACCTGTCCGACCCTTAATGGAACCTTAAAAAGCCGTCTGAGGAAGAGGTTTAAATTTCATATTCCCGAATGTGGACAAGAAAGGTTTCTTCACAGCATTAGAACCAACACTGAAAGACAATTAACTCACAGAAAAAACATCCAGCTAACTTCCAGATCGTTAGACGCACCAGCGTAAACCAAAGTAAGTAAGAAAACACACTGACTACACGTGAAGGAAAAGCACCAGAAAGACGAAAAAACGAAGAAAAAAGCATTGTTGTCGAACCTGCAGACTAAGGACGCTTGACAGTCATTTTAAACCAAAGAGACTACATTGAAGAAGCAAAAACACTACTTTCAGATATCAAATTGACTAACAAGTGGCTATGGACCCGCCCCCACAACTAGTGAACCGAATCACAGCCCTTAACAAAAAACTTCAAGAAAGCTGTAGAAATAAATAAGATCGATTTCCAAAGAAAAAGAAAACAAACGGATCCAACACACCACGCTTCGACGGATTACCCAAACTTCCCAAACCAGCAGCTCCCCCTTAGACCCATTGTCTCGCTACCTGGAAAAGATTGGCCAAGGAGCCACATCAGAGTCTAAAACACTTAGTGGAAGCCTCACGCCACTCCATCCACTCCCCCCAAGAATTTCTGAAGACCACCAAAACGTGAAGAGAGAAGAGGATGTAACAGCCCTGTTCACACCAATCAAAATAAACCTGGCCAAGGAAATACTGACGACACTATGAGAAGACCGAAAGACACATCCACCAAACAACACCAACTTCATCAGCAAGGACAGTATCGTCAAGATTGTGGACCTATGCCTTACCATTCACTTCACCTTCAACAACAAAACCTACAGATAAATCAATGGAACCACAATGTAATCACCGATATCAGGGTTGTTAGCAAAGACAGTAATGCTGAGACTCGAAAATAAAGCTCTGCCAACCATGCAACACAAACTTTGGATCTGATACGTGGATGAAACCTTTGATATTACGAAACAAATCAAGTTAGAGGAAACCTTCAAGACCAGTAATAATACCCTTACTGACATAAAACTCACGAAAGAGGAGGGAAGCAACAACAAACTGTCATTACTAGATGTCACAGTAGAGTGAACAGCCAATGATGACATCACACCAGCGCCTGCATTAAAACAACACATATTGACCAAATATTGAACTACAGAACCATTCATCCCAACATCCACAATCGAAGCTGCGTCAGAACATTATTCCAACGACCAAACACACACTTCAGCACAGAGAAGCAATGCAGAACAAAGGAAAAACAAAGAGAATGTATTCAAAGAGACTGGCTACACATTGACCACAGTTCACAGATGTCTCGGCGACAAACTCAAACAAGCAGACAAAACACGTCCAGAAACCGTAGTCACTCTCCCCTACATCAAATAAATCTTGGATATGATTGTCAGACTACTCAGACCCATTGGCATCATGATAGTACACAAACCCTCCAATACACGAAGACAGCAGGTAATGAGCTTGAAAGTCCGTGTACAGATAACAACAAAACTAATGTCATTTACAAAATGCCGTGCAAGGACTGTAACAAATATTACATTGAGCAAACAGGCAGACGACTAGCCACCAGAATATATGAACATCAACTGGCCATAAACCGACATGACTTGTTCTCACTAACATCCATACATACAGATAAGGAAGGACACCATTTCCACTCGGGAAATAAAAGCATCCATCTTAGGGCAAGCTCAACAAAGACACGCTAAAGAATTCCTAGAAGCATGACATTCCAAGCGGAAATCTATCAACATTAACTTGGACCTTACTTACCACCCCCGAGAAAACGAACAGGAAATGACATCACCTCAGGCCCAAAGAAACTTAAACATATAAATAGAAAGCAGGAATCAAAGCAATAGTTCGTCTGGAGGTTTACTGAGTAGTTTACCTTGTATAGAACATAGAACATAGAAGAATACAGCGCAGTACAGGCCCTTTGGCCCTCGATGTTGCGCCGATCCAAGCCCACCTAACCTACACTAGCCCACTATCCTCCATATGCCTATCCAATGCCCGCTTAAAAGCCCATAATGAGGGAGAGTCCACCACTGCTACTGGCAGGGCATTCCATGAACTCACGACTCGCTGAGTAAAGAACCTACCCCTAACATCTGTCCTATACCTACCCCCCCCCCCCTTAATTTAAAGCTATGCCCCCTTGTAATAGCTGACTCCATACGTGGATAAAGATTCTCACTGTCGACCCTATCTAAACCCCTAATCATCTTATACACCTCTATCAAGTCACCCCTAAACCTTCTTTTCTCCAATGAAAACAACCCCAAGTGCCTCAGCCTTTCAGTGATGAAATTTCTGAAAATGAACCTTCCAGCTCAGTGAGCAAACCTACATTCAGAACTTCAGTCTGAGCTGCAAATCTTCTCAAAGCTCGCTAACACATATGGACACAATACACTAAAAATGGAACGAAAATGGGAAATGAATTCCATCCGACAGAGTGCCACCCACGAACAGCTGTACTTCCTGCACGAATGCCTAAGAAAGCAGGTACTACCTAAATGTCTTCATTACAGACTTCCCCTTAACAGCCAACTAGCTAAAAGACTAGCAGAGCAAAACGGTCGCTGAATGCTTAGCGAATTTTTTAATGATGCCCACAACAGACTCCGTAAATACAAATGGGATATTTTGCACCAAAAATCTTTGCTCACTCATGCCACAGACCATATGTATTAGGCAGCGACAAACACAGCGAAAATAAAAAAAAAGAACTTCCAAAAAATCCTAGGCAAACTTATACGGAGTAACAACACTGAAAACACAGAATCATTGATTAAAAAAAACGTATCGGTCCAACCATTAACAGTCACTGAAAAAGCCGTCTTAGTAAGAGGATTAAATTACAGCTTCCAGGATGCGAGCAAGAAAGATTTCTTCATATCATTAGAAACAACACTGAAAGACAAACATCTCATTGAAGAAACTTAGCAAACTATTAGACAGTTAGTCGCACTAACGGTAAGCAGAAAAAACGGAAGGAAACAGTCAGTACACCAGAAGGGAAATCACTCGAAAGACCAAAAGAAAGTTAAAAGCATGGTTATCCTAACTGCAGAAAAAAGACGCTTGACAGTCATTTTAAACAAGAGACTACATTGAGAAGTGAACGCAATACTTGCAGATGTCACCGACAAGTGGTGATAGACCCGACCCTTCAACTTGAGAACCTTTATCTATCGACAAACACATTGACTTCGACCCGATTTACCACTCCCTAAGAAAACGAACAGGAAATGACATCATCATGGAAAATGACATCACCACAGGAAATGATATCAATAACGCAAATTAACCCAAGCTGATAAAGAGAAGTCAAGCATCATCAGCAATGCTTCGTCTTGAGGCTGACTGAAGATGATACTGTGTATGTTGACGAAACGTCTGAAAATGAACGTTCCAGCGCAGCGAACAAACCTACATCCAGAACCTCATAATAAGCTTCAAATCTTCTCAAAACTCGCCAAAGGAGAAGTTGCTTATTCACACAGAGGAAACAAGTGGAAGAGAGACAGAAAGGCATTAATTGTAATCTCCGTTGTGAGTCATATTGTAAAGTTTTGCAGGAGAATCACTTCTCTTCATCAAATCCGGAAGGGAGTTCCTGTTTGTAAGCTTATGGCGTAATGATAGCACGTCTGAATTCAGATCAGGAGATTTCATATTTTAATTTTGTCAGGTACACGGTTCTTAACGAAAGCTCATCTTCGTTACTTTTAGATTGTAACAAACTTTGTTCTTTGTGGATGTTTATTGATGAAAATGTCCTTTCTGGCGACTTTCGATCATGTGAAAGTTTGCTGTCAGTTGTATTTGTGAGCAATGTTTCACGGATGCGGTGTGCTTGTTGTTTGGAGAAATGTTCAGCTCCCCCAGTTTGAGAAGTGAAACACAACCTGATTATCCTGAGGGATAAACAGATAGCCACCGACCACTGTGCAGCTGATTTATCGAGTTGGTGACACCTCGGTGTTAACAACATTGTGCTGATATTTTACACCTGAATCTATAGACATCCAGTTTTATTCTTCAATCTATCAGGACAGTCCAGTAGAGGAACACTTTGGGGCCAGTGACCATAATTCTATTCGTTTTAAAATAGTAATGTTCAAGGATAGGCCGGATCAAAATGTTAAAGTTCTAAATTAGAGACAGGCCAATTTTGAAGGCATTAGGCAAGAACTTTCAAAAGTTGATTTGCGAGGGAATTTTACAGGTAAAGGGATGGCTGGAAAATGGAAAGCCTTTACAATGGAAAGCCCACTGGCAGGAACAGGTGGGGGAGAGAAGCGTCAATGTGCTCTTCCGCTCCCTGTGAAGCAGAGGCTTGTGCAGGGGTTGGGGTACTGATGGGAGTGAGAGGGTGGGGAAATGTGGAAGGGTGAGCAAAAGGGAGATTGTGGCAAACACTAGAACTAAAATTCCGTTCAGTAAATCGTCCAAATTACTCCCTCTCGGACAGAGAGAGACAGATGCAGAGCCTCTCCGAAAGAGAGAATCTCTTCCTGTAATGGAGAACTGTGTCTGTGTCCTTCTCGTTACCGCAGGGTGGGTGCTGCTGTGCTGCTGTCTGAGTCAGCATAGAGTGTTACTGCAGGGGTTCCTGTTACACAGACATACAACAGATGATCTGTAAAAACTTCCTCACTTTATTCCTAGCTTAGAGAATACATTTTCCCACTCACATCATCCCAGAATGGCAGGGAACAGTTCAAAGTGTATCAGGCCATAACCTTGACGCCTGTTCGGGGGAAAAGGGACAACTTGGCCCGTGTTCAATAACAACATTTGAGAGATTGGGTAATTCACTGATAACAGCAAACAGCTGAGGCAGTTTGTCTTGCTTCTTAAAACACACGAGTAAATTTTATAGAGCAGCAGATAGTTCATCCGGTGTCAGCGAAATGATGAACAGAAGAGTACATTTCACAGAGTATGGACTGACCTCTGGGATTTTGTGCCACTGTAACACTCTGCTCACATGATTTGAACACATATAAAGAATTTCTCAGTGACAAGATTTGCTGTGTGTAATTCTGTGAAGAATTGAATCCGATGGAATGGGAAGTCCCATGGCAGCTGAGATGTAGCATCGTCTGAGAGGGCATTGCTTTCCATACTCGAGGAGAGTGCACAGTGCTAGTTCCAGAAGGTAGTATTCGGACCATGTCTATTCTGGATAGATATAAATGACCTTTTGTTAATAGCAGACAATTTCAAACTCCAAAATGAGTCAACAAAGCATAAATGAGCGAAACAACACCGAAACCTCGGAAATTGGTACTTGCCAAAAACATGTATTCTGCTCATCATCGTTTGCTATCATCTTACTGAAACGGAGGCGAGAACAACCAGTAGCCTATGTTAATAAAAGCTGCTCTACTGAAGACTTGGTCTCAATATTGCCACTACACGCCTCTATATGTCTCTTGCAATATTGCTGCAGTGTGGTACGGTGGATTAGTAGTGCGTACTGCTGCCAATCAATGCCAAAGACCCCGGTTTGATTACAACTTAGATAGACTGTTGGTAAGGGCAGTATTCAGGTACAAATGCAGAATAATTGGATAGAAGAGTGGCTCTTGGAGCATTAACCTTCGGGTGGTCTTTGTGGACTTGTTGCAGAAAATTACTTGTTTCCGCACTGTCAGCATTCAATGATCCCTTATTGTATTACTTTAGCACACGTTAAGAGAGAGACGGAAAGTGATGATAAACAATCCCGTCAGGGATTCGCACCAAACGATTCAATAGTGGCGAAAAGAGTCCCCACCTTATATAAACTGGAAATGAAATTGTACAGCATGACAGCGAGTTTTCATGAGTTGAATTGGACCCAGCATCCTTTCTCAAGAGGGATTTGCTGAGATATGGAGACAAGATAAAAGATAGGGAGGGCATTTACTGGAGTATAAAGACGTTAGGAAGGTAAGGGCAGTGTTTATTTGAATACGAAAACATTGTAAAGCAATCCAATCGGGTTTACTGGGAGATAAAGCCTTTATATAATACAAGGTATGTTTAATGGAATTGTGGAAAAAACGAATAGATCACGTGGATTGAAAACAGGAAAGACTGAATTGTGTCCTCATGGAGGTTTACCAGATGGTGCGTATTTGGTGAGAGTGAATAGGAGGCAAATTCCCTCAATTAATGCGTCGATATCTAGTGTTTAGAGCTTCAGGACCAGCAGTCAATTATAAAGGAAGGTTTGGAGCACGGAGTTTGTTTTCATTCTGACAGTTATTGAATTCGGGATTTTTTTTTCAGAGAAAAAAATCGTTCCAGTCGCTGATTTGAACAACCGTCTGCAGACACACAAGGAGTGTATTTAATATGGACAGGTAGTCTGGGCTGCCGGGATGGGTAGGCGTAAGGGGTGTTCTCTTGAATTGCATAGCATTAATTGGAAAGAAATTGCATAACACTTACAACTGAAAATGACGATGTATAAAAAGAGTTGGTGGTTTTGAAAGGTGTAGTAGCTTGTTCCACGTGAATTATTAGAAATTGTAAATAAATCAGAGATGTTTGATTTAGCTCTGTGTTGAAGGGAAACCTGTTAGTTCAGTCTGCTGCCTTTCTTGATCATGATACAAAGTCACACCAACAGCGTGGGATTAATTCTCGCACCGTCTTAGGTTTCCAGAAGCATCCCAATTTCCCCACTCACCTTTCCAAAAGACTATGGTGACACTAACATCTCATTAAAGGGAAGTTATACCACACTGAGTAGGAATTGATCTGTCGAAGTGACATACTATTATTATTGTCACCTGTTGCCTAAACACTTCACTGCAGTCATCACTGATCTCCGCCCAAGAAATCATTTGAAAAGACTCGAAACTTACTCCTGCTTAAACCCTCTGCTCTTCACTGCAGTACTTTAAAGAAACTTTATCATTTCGATATCAGTTTTTCCAAGAACTTTTAAACAGTCCAAAAAATAAATCCAATTCCTTTCGCATTGGTTTAATAACCTGTGCGAGTTTGCAGCAAATGCAACACTATGAAAGGAGATAAAGAGCCTTTCCTACAATTTAACCCAGCTCAGTATCATTGATACGACAAAATGTATCGCGCTCAAGCATCACCTCTGTTTCTCAATCCACAGATGGATATTCACCTGGGAAATATTGTAGCTGTTCTTTCATAATTGAGGTGTTTCCCAAGGGCAGAGCACTCATCAAAATCATAATCTGGACTTCTCGAATAAATGTTGCTTTATTCAACATTGTTTTGCATCTGTTTTATATGTGTATAGTGTGTCTGGGAAATCAGATCAATGGGGATGCATTGTGGTGATTTGAATGTTGCTCCAGTAAAATGAGGGAGGTAAATGTCACTGCTAATATCTCTGCTGTCTGCATCTGCAGGAAGTGTAGACAACTCTAACTCATCGGAAAGAGGGTTAGGGAACTGGAGCTGGAGTTCGGATTATTCGGGAGTCTAAGGGCGCAATTGAGAGTAGTTACAGTGAGACAGTAACACGTTAGGTACAGGGGAAAGGTAGATGGGTTACAGACGTCGGAGGAAAGGGGGACCGAGAGGCATTACAGGGATCCAATGTGATTGTCTCCTTCAATAACAATACAACTTTTTTGGATAGTGTTGGGGGAGATGATTTAGCAGGGATACGCCACGAGGTACAGGTGTCTGGAACAGAGATTGTCGCTGTTGCTCAGACTCGAAGGGGAGAGAGGAGTCGTCGAGCGTTCGTCATTGGGGACTCTATAGCTGGGGGGACAGATATCAAATTCTGTGGGAATGAGTCAGACTCGTGCTGGTGTGTTGCCTCCCAGGGTGCCAGCATTCCTGATGTCTTGGATCGTTTTCGGGATAGGGGAGCTGCCCCAAGTTGTGGTCCATATATGTACCTCTGACATAGGTAGTAAAAAACGGAGGCAAAAATTCCAGGAGCTAAGGTGGAAACTTAGAGCCGGAACACACAAAGTTGTTATCTCTGATTTCTTGCCCATGCTATGTGCTAGTGAAGCGAGGAATAGGGAGAGAGGAGTTGAACAGGTTGCTACAGTGATTTTGCTGGAGGGAGGGATTCTGGTACTTGCATAATTGGTGGTCATTCTAGGGTAGATGGGACCTCAACAGAAAGGATGGTCTTCACCTGAACCCGAGCAGACCCAATATTCTGGGTGGGGAAGGGTGAATTTGCTAATGCCCTTCGGGAGGTTTTAAATGAATTCAGAGGGAACATGTATTGTAGCGTCAGTTTACAGGAGGTTGTGATTAGTGCGGTCATAAATAAGGTTTCAAGGTCGCAAGAGTGCACCAGCAAGCAGCAAGGTGGTTTGAAGTGTGTCTACACCAATGCCAGGAGCATCCAGAATATGGTGGATGAACTTCTATGAAGTTCTATGTTCTATGTTCTATGTATCTTGTTGCATGGGTTGGTACCTGGCATTTCGATGTTGTGGCCATTTTGGAGATTTGGATAGAGCAGGCACAGGAATGGTTATTGTAGGTTCCAGGATTTAGAGATTTCAGTAAGAACAGGGAAGATAGTAATAGTAGAAGAGATGTGGCATTGTTAGTCAAGCACAGTATTACGGTGGCAGAAAAGCGTTTGCTGAGGACTCGTCCACTGAGCCGATATTGTCTGAGATCAGAACCAGGAAAGGAGAGGTCACTTGATGGTGAGTTTTCGATAGGACACCAAAAAGATCCGAAGACGTCGAGGAAAGGATTTCAAAGACGATTCTGGAGAGGAGCGAAAATAACAGGGCAGTTGTTATGCAGAACTTTAACTTTCCTAATATTGGCTGGAAACACTATAGTTCGAGTAACTTAGACGGGTCAGTTTTTGCCATGTGTGCAGGGAGTTAAGTGACACAGTTTGTACATAGGCCAAAAGAAGCGATGTCAAATTGGTTTTGGTACTTTGTAATGAACCCGGCCTGGTGTTCGATTTGGAAGTAAGTGAGCTCTTTGATGATCGTGAACACAATTCGTTTATATTTAGTTTAGTGATGGATACGGATAGGTATATACTGCATCGCAAGAGTTATAGCTGGAGGAAAGGCAATTACAATGCGATCAGGCAAGATATAGGATGCAGAGTTTGGGGAATGAAACTGCGGGGGTTGGTCACAATTCAGCTTTGGAGCTTGTTCAAGGAATAGCTACTGCCTGTACTTGATAACTATGTATGCAACAGGCAGTGAGGTAGTGGTCCAGAAAGCGAGCTTTGATTTACAAAAGAAGTTGAATCTCTCGTCGAGAGGAAGAACGAGTCTTCTGTAAGGATGAGACTTGAAGGCACTATAAGGCTGCTTGAGAGTTAAAAGTTGGCCATATTGGGCCTAAAGAGGTAGTTAAGGAGAGCCAGGAGGGGACGTGAGATGTCTTGCCGAGTAGAATCAATGAAAAACCTATAGCTTTCGATTGTTATGTCATGAGTAAAAGAGTGACGAAGGTAAGATGAGGCCCAGTTATGGATAGCAGTAGGAATTTATACGTCGAGTCCGAGGATAGGGGAGGCGTTGAAGGAAAATTTTCCTTCAGTGTTACACATGACAAAGACAATGTTGTCGATAAGAATATTAAGATACAACCTATTCGAGTAGATGGAATTGAGGTTCATTTGTAGGAAGTGCTACTGAAAGTTTCCACTCAGGTTGATAATTTTGTTTCAAAGGAGCACGGTGTGTGGGGTTTTATTGGTAGAGGGATTGAGTTTCGGAGGCAAGAGGTCAAGTTGCAGTTCTAGAAGTCTTCTAGTTTGGCCGCACTTGGAGTATTGCATACAGTTCTGGTATCCGTGTTATCGGGACGATGTGGATGGATTGGAAAGGATGAAGAGGAGATTTACTAGGGTGTTGCCTGGTATAGTACGAAGGACTAACGAGCAAATGCTGAGGGATTTGAGACTGTTCTTGCTCGGAGAAGAGCTCTGAGCGGTGACTTAATAGCGACGTTAATGATAATCAGACGTTTCGGTAAGGTGGAGATTGAAGGCCTTTTTTCTTTGGATGAATGATATCTCGCAGAAGCTGACATAGCTTTAAATTCAGTGGTGATTGATATCGGTCAGACGTCAGTGGTAGATTCTTTACTCAGAGAGTGGTAAGGGTGTGGAACGTCTTGCTTTCAACAGGCGTAAACGCAGCAACGTTTAGGGCATTTCAATCATCTTTGGATAAACCCATGGATTGTACTGGAATAATGTCGTTAAGACGGACTTCAGATTTGAATCACAAGTCGGCACAACATCAGGTGCCAAAGGGCCTGTGTCGTGCTGCAATGTTCTATGTTCTAACTGTTCCTTAGCCTGATGTTCCATAATCTCTGGTCTTTGTCAGTAAAAACTGCTCCACGTAAAGATCGAAATCAAAACCGCAGCACGTCACGCATTTCTATACTGTCATATTGGTGCCACCCACTAACCAATTGAGCCATTCGAGCCACGAGTAATCAGCCTGTCTGGAGTTCTGATTTTACTACTAGGTCCTTCAATCCAAATACACAATTCTTGCTGTGACTGTGAAATGAAATCTAACGCAGAGGAGGTTATCCTAACAATGGACCATCGATTATGGAGAATCAGGTTCAGGAAAAGGATATAGAAACATGTTTGAAAAAAAAAAACCTTTTTGAAAATGAGCTTAATGTAGCTTCCTTTGTTGATTACAGACAATATTACACCTCCGCTGTCAAGGGCCTTTTCATTCCATCGGCTTCAATTCGCCACAGAATCCGATTCACTGACACTTCACCAACTTCCTTTCGAAAGCTCATCCAGACAACATGACCCACACGATACCCACCGTCAACAATCCTCACCATTACTGCATACAAGTGATCAGTGCAATATGTTTTATGAATATTGAAGACTTATGAATGCTATGCAAGATAAATTGATTTTGAGCTTCAATTACAAAGTAGCAAGAATCCTGAGTAAGATTCAGAATGGCAGAAATTCATGTTCGTTACATTGGTTGTCACTCCAGACTAGCAAATCGGAAATTTCTCCTTGATCCCCCAATATCAACGCGATCATTTCTTCCAAGTGTCCAATTGGGAACATGTGTGAAAGAGCATGCAGTCTCACAGGATGGCTGTGAGATTCCTTCACTGTCTGATTTAAAGCTGCAACACCAACTGTCTATTCCAGTTGTTAGACCGGCAAGGCAACGGTGACGACCTGAATATTCCGTGGTGTAGATTCATTTTGTCCTCATTGTGTTATTGTTTAAAACCCTCTGACAGAAACAGCCCAGAGAGGAAAAAGAGGAGCCCATTCACCCAACTGGCCCTGCCATTCGATATCGTCATGGCTGACCAAACAACTCAATGTCTTTTTCCAACCAATGCACATCATCCTGTTCCCAACTGGGTAGCAGACATTTATCGAGCTCTACCTTTAATAGATATCGAAAATATGCGTCTGTGGGAGGGCAAAGTTGTGGTTCTAGACAGTTGGTTTTCTGCACGAATCTTGTCGGTGAGCAAGCGATGCTCGTCTCATCACGTTTCAAACCATGAGCTAAAACCCGCCTCTGGTGGGACTGGAACCTACTGCCTTTGAACGTCAACCTTAACAATGACGCAAAAATCCAAACCGCTTTCCCTTGCGCCACAGAGCAACGCCAGATACCGTTTTATAGCACACAAAGTCGCCCTTGACATATTGTGTTCCGGACTCCCACCCAATATCTGTTTGCTCTCGCCCGACTTTCCGATACCTTGTCTTATCCACGTGTGCGCTAACTCTTCAAGTGCTCGACTACATACCGCTGAAATATTCTGTTGACTGAGCAATACCACCTTCAGTTAGTAAATTCCATGTAAACAGCAAAATCTGGTGAAAGCATTCTTGCGAAATCTTTTCTAAAGCTCTTCTCTCTTGCTTTTAATCTGTGTCCCTGCTCATTAATCCTTCCGATAACACCTTATTCCTGTCACAGATATCTTCCCTCTTCACAATATGTGCTGGTTACTCGGTTCATCAATCAGTCTTCTCTGCACTCAGATAAACAACGCCAACCTAGCTCTTCTATCTTTCCATTAGGAATGGTCCAGCCGAGCAACATCTACAGACTCCTCTGAACATCCTCTCCTGAAAGCAGACGATTCCTGCAGAACGGAACAAAGTTCTCTGAAGAATAGCAGAAGTGTCTGAACAAAATCAGATGGTCTTGTACATCTGTGCAGAGAAAGGAGCGATATTGTTTCGAGTCCAGCAATCCATCTTCGCAACTGATGGGATGTTCGGGTGGATCAGAAAGGTGAAAGAAGGCGTCAGTTTCTCAAATGATAAAACTCAATTTTGGGTACTGAAGCCTGAATGGTGGCTTACTAGAAAATGAGGTGCTGCTCTTCCAGCTGCACATTGCGGGAGAACTGCAGCAGCCTGGAGAATGAGATGATGGCATGCGAACATAGTGGGTGCTCAAGTGTCTGGAAACTGGAAGCATGGGGTCATTTTTTTTCAGACAGAACACAGGTGTTCATAAAATTATTTTCCACTCTGTTTACCTCTCCCTAGTGTAGAGAGATCACATTGTGGGCAGGAAATAAAGCCGAGGTGGAGGGAAGTGCAGATAAATCACTGGAAGATAGGTCCGGAACCTAGGACAGTTATGCAAAATATTGTAAACTGGCAGGTATTATGTCTTATGTGATTTTACGGAATGGTTCTGTTCAGGAAAGTGCTGGGATTCAAGGAATATTCGACCAGGATGTCCGGAGAGAAAGTTTCCTGCATTGTGCGGGCAAAAGGTGTTATTCGTTGAGATTGGCTATTGGATATTGGAAAGAAGGGTAGAATGAATATCTTCCTCAGGTTCCTGCTTCCAGTAAACATTTCAATCCGAAACAAATCTACGAAATGCTTTTCATTCCAACATAGGCACAAGGTGCAACTTGTAAATATCACTGGCACTGACACTCTGTTCCCAGGAGGTGCAGTCCATCCCCATTCTTATTCAGACAGCATTGTCCTTCCTGTGACATGTCACGTCAATGATGTAACGACAGGTATTAATAACCCGAACTTAGGAACGAAGTGTCCAATTTCCAAATCTTAAACATATCTCGTTTATTCATTCAGCTGCAGATAGAATATTGCGTGCACTTTTGCAATTCACATTTTAGAGGGATTTTTAAAAAATGCAAACAAAAGACAAAAGCTCATAGAGTCAAAGATGATAGAATCCCTACAGTGCAGACAATGACCGTTTGGCTCATTGAATCTGTACCGTGCCACCGAAGAGCAACACAATCCCCTACCCTTTCTTTCCAAAACCTGAGCATTGAGTATTCACTGACGAAAATAGAAATTAGTAGGACAGCTCTGCGGTCTGACAGCGTCAGTGGGGAGAAAGCAGTGTCAAAGCTTCAGTAGAGAGCTTTACAGAGGAAGGCTCGCTCAACCCAAACATTAACTCCGAATCCTCTTGTGCTGTAATTCTTAATTTTGTCTCTGATTTAGAGCACTTAAATTTATTTTGGGGTTTATTTAGCATTAATCTAACATGCATGCGCTTAGACTGGGTGACGAAGCTGGAAGGAACCCGCACGCGAGAATGTGCAACCTCCACACAGTTAGTCTCTCAAGGCTGAATTCGAATCCTGGTTCTTGGCGCTGAAATACAACAGCGCTAACCACAGAGTTGCCCCAAAAGGCAAACGGTTTCCCGATGGGGAAGTAAACCTCTGACTCGCGCGGTAACAGGCAGAGGTCCGACCCAGGACTTCTATGCAGAAAGATTTCCCTCAGCCTCTGTGTTGGTACTAAACAATAACAACCGCTAAAGTATCCTAACATATCATTTAAGTCACTTACCCGAGAGTCCTGTATAATTTGGCATCACAAATTCACATCTGAACGGTTCTTAAATTTAGGAGGGCTTTTGACCCTTGATGTTAGTTCCAGGTTCCAAACACACCATAGCTGAAAACGTTACTCAAACCTTACTGCCTCTTCACTCAAATCTATGCTCCCCGGTGATTGATATATTCATCAACGAGAAACGTTTCTTTCAGTCTACCTCATTATTTTGTACATCTCAATCTTGTATCCTTTCAATCCACTCTGCGCGAATAAAAACAATCCCAGCCTGCCAAAACTGTCTTTATAACTGAAGCTTTTCAATTATACATTATCCTGATCAATCTCTTCTGCACGGTTCCCAGTGCTGTCACATTCCTGCTGTGATGTGAATTGTAGAACTGCTCACAATATTCTCGCCAGAGCCGAACGAACAAATGATATAAATGACGCAGAAAGCCACAGAAACTTTTCCAATAATATTGATTTTGCTCAATACTGCCCTATGTCCTTTTTATAAACTCATATAATCCCTACAGTGTGGACATAGAACGTGTGGCCCAGCAGGTACAAACCGATCCTCTGAAGAGTAACCCTCCCTACTCAATCTCCTTCTCTATTATCCTATAATTACCCCTAACGAATGCACTTCATGTACAAAATACCGAAAACGATAGGTAATTTAGCATGGCCATTTCAGCTAACCTGTTAAAAATCACACAACACCAGGTTATAGTCCAACTGTCTTAATTGGAAGCATTAGTTTTCGGAGCGCCGCTCCCACAACCACCTGGTGTTGTGTGATTTTTAACTTTGTACAAAAATGAGTAGGGCACTATTATGCGGAAGGTGTATCACGGAACAACTAGATGGAAAAAGTGATGCAGGATATCAATAATTGGAGAATTCATGGAGATATAATTAAATTCTAAGTGGGTGAAATGGGGCAGGATACCACTCAATGGGAAAGTTGGTGCAGTTCCATATATTAGAACATAGAACATTACAGCCCAGAACAGGCCTTTCTTCCTGCGAAGTTGTTCCGATCTGTGGAACCAATCTGAAACGCATCTGTCCTACACTATTCTACTTTCATCCATATGTTTATCCAAATTTTGCTGACTTGGTAAATGAAAGAATTAGTGCAGAGCGATTAAGCCCTAAATCAAGTCATAGAGATGTAGAACACGGAAACAGATCTTTTAGTCCGACTCATCCATGCCTAAATAGAAGAATTCTACCAGTGCGACACGATAAGGGAAGAATATGAGAATTTGCGGCAGATCAGTTAGGAAAGTTGGAGCAGTGTAGCAGTAAATGGGAGAACTGGGACAGGTCAATACTTGACAGGGGAATTCGAGCTGAACACCCCTAAATAGGAAACTTGGGCTTGGGAACCTGTCATTTCTCAGATAATCACTTAGACTCTCTGGCAAGTCAGGAATGAACTCAGACAATACACAGTTCTTCACTTGTGTCCCTCTGACAATGAAGCACTCCCTCACCGTTAAACCTCTGACAGGGCTCCAATACCTCAGTATTGTTGGTTCAATTGTGATGTACTACCTCATTTCTGACACTGTTTAAAGAAACAATGTCTGATTATTGATGCTTTGTTACCCGTGCACTCCCTCAGTTCCTCATTGAAACGAGGTAAGAATACATGATGAGAGGATGAGGACAGAGGCAGTACCTAGTCAGAGGATTTGTAGTGAGCGAATACCTGCATTTCAAAGCAACAATGCCAAAATTCCTAAATACTCGCTCAGCTAATTACTCTCTTCAGTACTACCACTGTCTTCATGAAGCAGCCTTCAATTCTGACATCATTACACAGAGGCAATGCGTGTGTGCATTAATAAGAGAGTGTCAGTGCCTCTTTGTAAGGGTTCGGAAACGAGGGAGTGCAACATAATTCGAGGATCACTGCTAAGATACGGAAACTCTGCCAGAAGGTTCGTATCGAGGGAGGATTTCTTTGCCAGATAGTCAGAAATGAAGAAGTATTTCAGTCCTGTGGCAGTGACTTGTCACAGAGTGAGTGTTATGGAATTGTTTCAGGATTCACTGAGTTTGCCACAGCCCAAATCTTCCATTCAGAGGTGCTCTACTCCAAGTTTCCCATCCATTATTGCCTATTCCCAATTATCTCATTTACTGTTATACTATAACAATCCTCCCATTATCTGATGTCCTGCTCCAAATTCTCAAATTCAGAAAGCTCGAGCACATTGTTTTCATTCAGCAATTCCCTGCAACGACTCTCCTTTTCAGTGGTACGCTGCCAGAATGTTTTATGTTTAGATACGGACGAGTTGAAATGAAGAGTAGTTTCGTAGTGTACATCTCCATGACTCTACTTCGGGCTCTCCTGCTTTCCACCAATTCTCACATTCACCAATCCTGCACAAATCCTCCACCTGGTGAACTGCAAAATTACCCCATTATTTGCTCCCTGATGCACATCTTGCAGGTAATCGTGCACTTCTCACATTTTTTTAAAAAAAATCATGTATTAAAATCTCCACTTCATTATTTCTTTTGCAACAGTCCTCTTATTCACTGATTACTTGCTCGTGTTCTCCCAAACCACATGCTCTGCTCCAACTCTCTCTTTTTACTGGCATCCCACACAAATTTTCCACTTTTTTCGATAACGTGAAAAAGATCCGCACTAACTGCTGCCCTACACAATTCTCCCATTTATTGATCTCCCATTTGGGTGTGCTCTTCTCTAATTCTCCCATTCAGTATTATCCTGTCCAAAAGCTCCTATTTCGAGTTACCAGTCCTCTCATTTATTGTTGCAGTACGACATTACATACCCCGAAATAATGAGACACTCCCTCAGTTTTTAAACTCTGATAACAAGGCAATACCTCAGTATTGAACATTTGACAATGATGCATTCCCACAGTTCTGAACATCATTGCTTCAATATCTCAGATAATGGGAAAAGTCGTGCAGTGTAACTTGAAATTGATAAACACAGAGGCAGTACGTCGTTGTGTTACAAACATGCAATTTTATCTTAGGGTCAGTCCGGACTGTCTGAGTCATTGTCACAGTGTCCGCAATGTGGCAGTGGCCCATTGTCAGAGAATGTTTTCTGAGTGACCGCCACAGTTTTAGAAGGTCAGCTCTCACGCATTGCCTCACTGTGAGGGAACTTTGAGAATGTGCATCAAAATTACATGGCCAGTATTGGGTTTTGCAAGGCCTCATGAGCAGAGGTTCAAAGCGACGATGTTCCTTCTTGTCATACATTCATTCCGAAGCATTCCACTTTGTTATCAGACTACTTCAGAGGCAGTACCTCAATGCATTGTGGTCAGAACTGAGGGAGAGTAATATGATTAGAAGGTGAGGGCTGAGGTATTGAAGCTCTATCACAGACTGGGATATTTGGGAATGTTTTATTATCGGAGGAACAATACTGACACAGTGCCTTATTATACGGGTGTCAAGAATTGAAGGAGTTCCACAATAAAAAGTCAGTCCTAAGGTATGCTGCACTGTCCGAGGGTCAGTTCTGTGTACAGTCCTCATTATCAGATGGGTAGGACTGAGGCAGAGCCTCATTGTCAGAAGATCCGTTCTGAGTCAGTTTCTTATTGTAAGGGGTCAAAGTTGAATGGTTGCCACACACGTTTAGAAAAGGTGTCTCATTGTCAGACGGTCAGAAATGAGGGATAGCGTTACTAACCGTGGTCAATATGAACTGCTGTCTCAATATAACATGGTCAGAATTGGGAGAGTGCAGCACGATTTTAGGATCATGATAGACGGTTAATACTGACCCATGAGTCTCATTCAAATCAGGTCAAAGTGAGGGA
This sequence comes from Chiloscyllium plagiosum, assembly GCF_037043375.1. Lineage (NCBI taxonomy): Eukaryota > Metazoa > Chordata > Chondrichthyes > Orectolobiformes > Hemiscylliidae > Chiloscyllium > Chiloscyllium plagiosum. The sequence goes on along the minus strand of NW_028270167.1, from coordinate 103,248,760 downwards.
TTGCGACAGTGTCAGAGATTCAGTTCTGAGGCAGTACCCTTTATGAGAGTGTCATTGCTGAGGCACTGGCACTTTTATAAGAGTTCAGAACTGAGAGAGTGCTACCAAATTAGAGGAGGTCTTGCTGCACCATCAGATCTTCAACACGAAGTTTAGTGCTTCGGAGTCAGATGGTCAGATATGTGAGTGTGCGTTACTGTCAGTGGATAGGTTCTGAGGCAGCGACTAATTGCAGGAGGTTCAGTTGTGAAGGAGTGTCTCAATTAGTAGAGGTTCAGTGCCTCAGGCGTTAGAGTTGTGGGCGTGTTTGTATTGAGAAGGTCAGTAATGTGGTTTTGCAGCACTGTCAAACAATCAGAATTCCGGGACGGCACTGTGACAGTCTTCCATTTCCTGATGCCCTTCAATAATTTACCGCACTTGTCCCACTTCCATCTGTTCTATTGCTGTAAATTATTCGCCCCTTGCACCACATGGAACAAAGTTCTATAACTGACTGATATCATACATCATTTTTCCTACAGTATTTCCAGACGTGCTGCTCCAATTATTCCTTTGAATATCTCTCTGCAACAATTCTCCCATTTATAATTCGCTGATTTTACAGTTCAAATTTTAGCTGCATTTAGTGGTGCCATGGAGGGTTCTGTAAAATAGTTCCACGATTTACAGATGTCCTACTCCAATTCGAACAGTATCTGATGCCCGCCTCCAAATTATCCAATTTAAATATGTCCTAACACCGTTCTTCTATTCACTGATTACATGGAATGATTCGTCCAGTGCCGAATTTCCAAAATTGTGTTGTGCACTGCACGAATCGTCCATTTACTGATGCAGTAAATCTTCAATTTAATGCTTCTCTGCAACAATTCTTTAATTATTGGACCACTGACGAAAATTTCCCATTTACTGTCAACCTGCAGCTATTTTCCTGTTTACTGATGGCTTGACATTTTTCGACCATCTAAAGGTGATCTTCTCCAATGCTCTGATTTCGTGGCATTATGCACTATGTCTCCCATGTACTGATACCCTACTTAAATTATCCCAATTAACGGGGGTCAGGAAAATGTATAGAGTGTCAGGAATGCCAGATCGTCGGAATTGTGGAATAGTATCTTTGCCAGTACTGAGGGAATTCATCATTGTCAGATGACCAATACTGAGGCAGTGCTCCATTGTGAAAGAGTCTTGATTGTGTAAGTGCAACACGATGACAGGTTAGTACTGAGAAGCACTGTCAGAGTGTCAGACTGATGGGGTGACCTCTGAAAATGAATCACTGCCTCTCAACTGACCCATTGACTATGTGCACATTCTCAGTACTGACTAAGCAAATGTGTGCCACTCTCTCATGTTGACATAATGAGGCCCTCCGTCAGGACTGAGAACCTGGCAATCTGGGATTCCAACCGGACTGGACCTTCAATAACGAATACTGCTCAGACCTGCGTTGCATAATAGTCAGGCACTCGCTCAGTGTTGAACCCCCGAAAAGAGGCTCTCCTTTAGTACTGAACAGCTGACAATAATGTGCTCCCTCAGTGCTGACCCAATCAACAAGGGCACTTAGTACAAAAAGAGGTTGTAGTACAGGCCTCCCAACAATGAGAGTGAGGTAGAAGAGCAAATACGTAAACAGGTTATGGAGAGATGTTGAGGCAATAGTGTAGTCGTGATGGGAGATTTTGTTCTTCCAACATTAACTGTGAAATACTTAGCGACAGACATCTGGATGGTGTAGAAATTGTAAGAAGCGTCCAGGAGATTTTTCTAAGGCAGTTTGTCACTAGCTGACGAGGGAAGAAGCCATACTGGACCTGGGACTGGGGAATGAGCCAGGACAGGTTGTCGAAGTTGTGGCGTGGGATTTCTTTGGGGACAGTGACCACAATTCTGTGTATTTTAGCATACTCGTAGATAAAGGAGAGAGTAGTGCTACGGGAAGAGTACTAAACTTGGCCAAGGCCAATTCTATCAAAATTAGGCAGGCCCTCGGAAGTGTGTATTGGATGCAGCTATTTGAAGAGAAGTCCACATTTGTGATGTCAGAGGATTTAAATATAGATTAAAGATTGTGCATGATAGGCACGACTTGTTGAAAGCAAAGTATCGGAAGGGCAAGATTCATGAACAGTGGATTACAGGAGGAATTTTACGACGAGCCAAGAGGAAAAGGGAAGCATACATAAGGTCGAGGCAGCCAAGAGCAGAAAGGGCCCTGGAGGAATATCGGAAGAGTTGCTCAAGTTTTAACCGAGCAATCAAGCGGGCTAAAAGTGGTCATGAAATAGTTTTGGAAGCAGAATGAAGGAGAATACCAAAGCAATTTTATTCTTATATAAGAAGCTAGCGGGCAAGTAGAGAAATAATTGGTCCACAAAAGGTTAATGAAGGAAGACTGTGTGTCGAACCTGAGAGATTGGGTGAGATTCTGAATGATTACTTGGCTTCAGTGTTCACTGAGGAGAGGAACATGATGAATCTTAAGATTAGAGATGGAAGTTTGGTTAGTCTGGATCACATTGACAGAAGTAGGGAAGACGTGATGGGGAGGCTTGTGGTTATTAAGGTGGACAAATCCCCAGGACCGGATAGGATGTCTGCTAGGTTGCTGAGGGAGTCTAGAGATGTAATAGCTAGGGCCCTGACAGATATCTTTGTGGCATTCTTAAATATAGTTGAAGAGCTGGAGGACTGGTAGTTAGCTATGTTGTCCCTCTGTTCAAGAAGGGTAGTAGGGATATTTTGGGTAAGGCCAGACCAGTGAGACTGACGTCGGTGGTGGGCATGTTTCTGGAGAGGGTACTGAGGAATAGGATGTATTTATATTTAGAAAACAAAGTGTTTATCACTGCTAGGCAACATGGTTTTGTGCTGAGGAGATCGAACCTGACTAACTTAACACATTTCTTCGAGGAAGTGACCATGTTGATAGATGAAGGAAGGGCTGTTATATAGATAGACTTGTGTAAGGCGTTTGATAAGGTTCCCTATGGTGGACTAATGGAGAAAATGAAGTCACATGGTGTGCAGCATGTTCTAGTAAGATGAATGAAAAACTGGTTGAGCAAAAGGAAACAGAGAGTAGTAGTTGAAGGGAGTTTCTCGAAATGAAGAAAGGTGAACAGTGGTGATCCACAGGGGTCAGTGTTGGGGCCACTATTGTCCATAACACACATAAATGATCCAGAAGAGGGCATTGTTAGTTTGATCAGCAAGTTTGCAGATGACACAAAGATCGGTGGAGTAGCAGAAAGCAGAATGGACTGTCAGAGAATGCAGGAGGATATAGGTAGACTGGAGACTTGGGCGGAATGTGGCAGATGGATTTCAATCCAGACAAATATGAGGTGATGCATTTAGACAAGACTAATTCTAGAGCGAATTATACAATGAACGGAAGAGTCTTGGGAAAAGTTGATCGACAAAGAGATCTGAGAGTGCAGATCCATTGTACCCTAAAGATACAATGTGGATAGCGAGGACAAGTAGGCATATATTATGCTTGCCTTTATTGGACGGGATATTGAGTATAAAAGCTGGCAAGTCATGTTAAAACTGCCCAAGACATTGATTCGGCCGCATTTAGAATATTGTGCACAGTTCTGGTGCACACATTTCCAGAAGGATGTGGACGCTTTGGAGAAGGTGCAGAGAAGGTTTTCGCGGATGTTGCTTGGAACAGAAGGTGTTATGAATGAAGAAAGGTTGAGTAGGTTACGTTTATTTACATTTTAAAAAAGGAGATTGTCAGGGATTGGATCCTGATTGAGGTTTATAAAATCATAAAGGGTATAGACAGGTGGATACAATAAGCTTTTTCCCAGCGTGAAGGATTCAGTAACGAGAGGTCACCCTTTCAAGGTGAGAGCTAGAAAACTTAAGGAGGATACATGCGGCGAGCACTTCACACATAGGATCGTCAGTGTTTGGATTGCTTTGCTAGCAGAGGTGGAAGAGGCAGGCACGTTAGATTCATTTAAGATGCGTCTGGACAGATGCATGAGTGGGTGGGGAGCAGATGGATCCAGATACTTAAGAATTGACCGACAGGTTTTGACAGTACATTGGTATTGGCTCAGGCTTGGAGAGCCGAAGGGCCTGAACCTGAACTGCAAATTTCCTTTGTCCTTTGTTCCTTGTTCTTTTTCAGAACTGACCCTGAATGTGTGCCACAACCTCGATTTTGACCAATTCGAATGAGGCACTGCCTCAGTATTGTCCCTGCGGCACGTGGCTTCAGTTACTGCTTCAAAGCTGAAGCTCTGAAATTAATTTCTCCCGAAGGTCTACTTCTGAAAGTGCAGCACTTGCTCTCTACGGTTCCCCTCAGAGGGCTGCACCACCTCAGGACAATGACGCACTGGCTCAGTGTTGCCTGTCTGTCAATGAAGGAGTCCCTCAGACCGACGCTCATGCTGCTATACCTGTTTGTTGACCTTGTGATCATGTGTCACTCCCTCAATTCTGATCACATTCTAATGAGGAACTGCCGGAGTACTGCCTGACAATAATTCACTCCCACAGTTCTGACCATCTGGCTGTTCTTCAACGCCTCAATACTAACACTGTGATAGAACTGGAATACCTCAGTGCTGTCTGAGCAATAATCCTCTGACAGCAGTGCATTTCCAGAGTTCTGAACTTCTGACTGTGCTGCAACAACTCAGCACTAACCCTCTGATAGAGCTTGAATACCACAATACTACCTGAGTATTGACTCACGAAAAGTAATGCACTCCTACAGTTCTGAGCATGCGACAATGCTGCAACACCTCAGTACTAACCCTCTGAAGGAGCTGCAATACCGGAGTACCGCCCTATTTCTGTCCTCGCCCACCATTCTACCCACCCAACACTCCACTCCGGGAAAGGCATTTTCACAGTCCAGAGCTTCTCTTAGGATCACTCCTTCAAAACTGAAACTTCAACAATATTGTACACCTTCAGATCTGACCAAGTGACAAAATGCTACTCCATCAGACCCTCTGACTGATAAGCCTTCTCTCAGTATTGTCACTCTGAAAATTTGGCTTTGCTCATTACTGCCTGCTTAAGAGAGCACCACCGCCTCAGTATTTAACCATTTAAAGTGTGTCGCTCACTCAATTCTGACCGAATTAAAGTGAAGTTTCGGCTTAATTTTATGCTCTCATAATGATACTCTCCCTCAGAACAGTAACACACATTCTCAGGACTGACATTCCAGCAACGACTGTTGCCTCAGAACTGACCGTCTGACTATGAATCACTACCTAGTTTTTGAACCCCATACAGAAGTACGTCTGCAAACTGAGCTCCTGACAATGACACGATGCCTCAAAGCTGATTCTTTGACTGCGCTGCGATACATCAGTACTGACCCTCTAATTTAGTAGCACTGCCTTAATGTTGGCTCCATTACAATGAGGTACACTCTCAGAACAGACCTCTGACAATGAGACCATTCTCAGTACTAAATCTCTGATAATTCGGCATTACATCAGGACATACTGTCTGATAGAACCACAATAATATTTACCGTCCCTATAATTGTGATGCACCCTCTCAGTTGTTAATCCAATATAATGAGGAACCGGTTCAGTCAGACCCAGTTTTTATATTATATTCAGAACAAACAAAGATAGGCTGCCTCAGGACTGCCCTTTAACAATTTGGCACTCGCTCACATCTGACCGTATTAAGATGAGCATCCTGTCAGTATTTGCCCTCTACCAGTGATGCAATCCCACAGCACTGACTCTCTGACAAAAAGGCATCACCTGAGGACTGATCTCTAACATTGCGGCATTTCCTCTGAATTGACCAACTAACGGTGGTGCAAAATCCCAGGAGTGACTGTCGAAATACGTGGCCCTCACTACATTCTGATTGCCTGACAATGAGGCACTTCCACAAATTTGACTTTCTGAAAATGAGGCTCTCCTCCAAGACGCGCGACAGAAACGAGGAAGGAACACACATTAAGAGGTTCAGTCTTGAGGTAGTCAGCCATTGTGTGATAATCTGTCATTGTTCTACCCGATTAACCAACAAATTATTATTCGACTCTCGTCTTGAAACTTTCCTCCACAGTGCGAAGTGTCTGATGGAGGCGTAAAATCTTAATAAATGCTGAGAGGCACACTCTTAGAAAGACATCTTCGATATAAAGGCGTTCCACAGTCTGGATGCTCTGATAATGAGTCTCTTATTCTGGATTAACAGTCCTACTCTACATCAGGAGGCATGCTGTAAACATGTTACACCCACTTAATTCTGTTCCTCTTACAAGGGGACACTGCCTCACTGTTAAATCTCTGACAAAGAGGCACTGCCTCATTTTTGATCCTCTCACACGGTGGTACTGCTCGACAATTGACCTGCTGACTGTTATGTAGCATGTCAGTACTGATCCTGTACTGGTTTGGCACTCAGTCAATGCTGTTAGACATAAAATGAGGAATTGCCTCAGTATTGAAGCTCTGACAGTTATGCAGTGCCACTGCTTTAATTCAATGTAAGTGCTACAGTGCCTGAGTACTGGTGCTCTGACATTGCTTCAATATCTCAATGTTCACCCTCTGGCAATGAGACCCTCAATCCAGCATTGACCCGCTAATCTAAATGCAATGCTGCTACTCAGCACTGACAACTCTGTTCTCTGACAGTGTCAATATTGGGGAGTGGTGCATTTTCGGAGATGGATGGAACGTTCTACTGTCGGAGGGGCAAGACTGAGGAACTGCCAACCTATTCGATCATCAGTACTGAGGGAGAGCTGCACTGCTGGAACATTAAGAGAGTGCTGCACTGTCAGAGGGACAATCGTGAGATGGTTCTGAAGATTCATAGTGATGCATTTTCACAGTGTCATCACTGAGGGAGCTCTGCACTGTTGAAGGACCGATTTTAAGGGATTGTCGTCCTATCTGTGGGTCAACACCATGGGTTTTCAGCTTCTACGAAAGAACGCTGCCACAAGTCGAGCGTTTGACCAAACGACATTCACTCACTACTGGCTGTCTGAAAGTGCTGCATGACCTAGAAATGTCTGGCACTCTCTCAATTCTGCCCCAGTTCAAACTGAGGCAATAGATCAACTTGATCATCTGAGGAAAAGGCCCTCCCTCAGTACTGACCTCTGACAGAACTGAAATACCTCAGTGCTGACCTTTAATCATGATCAAATACTTAATTTGATCCCATTACTACAAGGCATTTATTCAGTGTTGATCATCTGACAAAACGTCTCTTGCTCCACATCATTATCATGTTCACAATAAAGCCTTCCCTCAGACAAGATCCTCTGACAGTGCCGCAATTATTCGACACTGGCCCTCAGTGGTTAGCATTGCTGCCTCACAGCGCCAGAGGCCCTGGTTCAATTCCAGGCTCAGGCGAATGACTGTGGAGTTCTGTACATTCTCCCGTGTCTGCATAGGTTTCCTCCTACAATCGAAAGATATACAAGGTAAATGAATTGTCCATGCTAAATTAAACATTATTTGTGGGACGTGGTAATTAGGTCTAATAGTGAGGGAATTACACTACCGAACAACCCAAATGGCCTCCTTCTTCAAAGACTGCAATTTCCCCTCTGACATGGTCGACAATGCTCTCCACCGCATCTCCTCCACTTCCCGCACCTCCGCCCTTGAACCCCGCACCTCCAATCGCCACCAGGACAGAACCCCACTGGTCCTCACATTACACCCCACCAAGCTCCGGATACATCGTATCGTACACCATCATTTCTGCCACCTCCAAACAGACTGCACCACCAGGGATATATTTCGATCCCCACCCTTATCAGCGTTCTGGAGAGACCACTCCACAGAGATTCAGTTCTGTGGGAGTTACTTGTCAGAAGTCCGTGATGCGGGATTGTCAGAGAACTGAGAGAGTGCCCGAGCCAAATTGCCCCATTCAGACCCCACACTCTAATTCTCCCATACAGTATTGTTCGTCTCCAATTTTCCCATTTAGAACATAGAACATAGAATAGTACAGCACAGAACAGGCCCTTCAGCACACGATCATGTGCCGACCACTGATCCTCATGTATGCACCCTTAAATTTCTGTGACCATATGCATGTCCAGTAGTCTCTTAAATGTTCCCAGTGACCTTGCTTGCACAACTGCTGCTGGCAACACATTCCATTCTCTCATAACTCTCTGTGTAAAGAACCCGCCTCTGACATCCCCTCTATACTTTCCTCCAACCAGCTAAAAACAATGACCCCTCGTGTTAGTCATTTCTGCCCTGGGAAATAGTCTCTGGCTATCGACTATATCTATGCCTCTCATTATCTTGTATACATCAATTAGGTCCCCTCACCTCCTCCTTTTCTCCAACGAAAAAGGTCCGAGCTCAGTCAACCTCTCCTCATAAGATAAGCCCTCCAGTCCAGGCAGCATCCTGTTGAACCTCCTATGAACCCTCTCCAAAGCATCCACATCTTTCCTATAACAGGGCGACCAAAACTGGACGCAGTATTCCAAGTGCAGTCTAACCAAAGTTTTATAGAGCTGCAACAAGATCTAACGACTCTTTATTCAATCCCACTGTTAATGAAAACCAAAACACCATATGCTTTCTTAACAACCCTGTCCACTTGGGTGGCCATCTTAAGGGATCTATATGCCTGCACACCAAGATCCCTCTGTTCCTCCACACTGCCAAGATCCTATCCTTAATCCTGTACGCAGCTTTGAAATTCGACCTTCCAAAATGCATCACTTCGCATTTATCCATGTTGAACTCCATATGCCACCTCTCAGCCGATCTCTGCATCCTGTCAATATACCACTGCAGCCGACAACAGCCCTCTATACTGTCAACGACACCTCCAACACAGACTTCCAGGCAGAATATTTTCCTTCCACTACCACTCGCTGTCTTCTGTTGGCCAGCCAATTCTGTATCCAGACAGCTAAGTTCCCCAGAATCCCATTCGTCCTGATCTTCTGAATGAGCCTACCATGGGGGACCTTATTAAATGCCTTGCTGAAGTCCATATATACCACGTCCACACTTCGACCCTCGTCAACGTTACTAGTCGCATCATCAAAGAACTCGATAAGATTTTTGAGGAATGACCTGTCCCTCACAAAGCCGTGTTGACTGCGTTTAATCAAGCCATGCTCTTCCAGATGGTCATAAATCCTATCCCTCAGAATCCTTTCTAACACCTTGCAGACGACAGACGTGAAACTTACTGGTCTGTAATTGCTCGGAATTTCTCTATCTCTTTTCTTGAAGAGAGGAATTACATTTGCCTCTCTCCAGTCCTCAGGTATGACTCCAGTGGAGAGCGAGGATGCAAAGATCTTCGCAAATGGCGAAGCAATTGCAGTTCTCGTTTCCCAAAGCATCCGAGGACAAATCTGGCCCGGGCCTGGCGACTTGTCAATCTTAATGTTTGACAACCTTTTCAGCACATCAGCTTCCTCTATCTCTATCCATTCCAGCATGCACACCTGCTCTGCAAAGGTTTCATTCACTACAAAGTTGGTTTCTTTCGTAAAGACAGAAGCAAAAAAAACTCATTTATGTCTTCCCCTACCTCCTCGGATTCCGCACACAAATTCCCTATGCTATCCCTGATTGGCCCTACGCTTTCTTTGAACATTCTCTTCTTCCTCACATAAGTGTAAAACGCCTTTGTGTTTTCCTAATCCGTTCTGCCAAGACTTTCTCGTGCTCCTTCCTCGCCTGCCTATAATGCTCTAGAGCTGAGATTGACCCAAGCTTCCTCCACCTTATGTAAGCTACCTTCTTCGTTTTGACGAGAAGCTCCTCCGCTCTCGTCATCCAAGGTTCCTTTATCTTGCAACTTCTTGCCTGTCTCAGAGGGACATATTTATTCATCACTTGCAACAACTGTTCCTTAACAGTCTCCACATGTCTATAGTGCCTTTATCATGGAAAAATTGCTCCCAATCCATGCTTCCTAACTCATGTCTAATCGCATCATAGTTTCCTCTTCCCCAATTAAATATCCTCCCATTTTGCCTCATCCTCTCCTTCTCCATAGCTATGTAGAATGTGAGGCAGTTGTGGTCACTATCACCAAAATACTCTCCCACCACAAGATCTGATACCTGCACCGACTCGTTTCCGAGCACTAAGTCTAGAATGGCCTCTCCCCTTGTCGGCCTGTCAACGTACTGAGTTAGGAAACCCTCCTGAACACACCTTACAAAAACAGCTCCATTCAAATCTTCTGCTTGAAGGAAGTTCCAATCAATGTTGGGAAAGTTAAAGTTACCCATTACAACAACCCTACTACATCCACACATTTCCAAAATCTGCCGACCTATGCTTTCTTCCATCTCCCTGCTGTTATTTGGGGGCCTGTAGTGAACCCCTAAAGATATGACTGTTCCCTTGCTGTTCCTAATGTCCACCCATACTGACTCGGTGGCAGATTATCCTTGGCAATGGAAGCTTCTGTAGCTGTGATACCCTCTCTGATTAGTATTGCTACAACCCCTCCTCTTTTCCCCCCCTCCCTATTTTTTTTTAAATGCTTTAAATCCTGGGACATCCAGCAACCTTTTCTGCCCGTGAGTAACCCATGTCTCTGTTATAGCCACAACGTCATAGCACCAGGTACTGATCCATGCTCTAAGTTCATCACTTTTATTCCTGATATTCCTTGCTTTAAAGCAAACACGCTTTAACTGATCCCCTGGTTCCTTGTCATGAAAATTCTTCCCACTAGCTGGTCTACCTCTTGCTATTGCCTCATCTGCATCAACTCTCACCACCGGTATACAGCTGCGGTTCCCACCCCCCTGCCATACTAGTTTAAACCCTCTCGAAATACTCGAGCAAACCTTCCACCCAGAACATTGGTCCCCTTCCAGTTCAGATAAAACCCGTCCTTCTTGTACAGGTCCCACATTCCCCAGAAGGCATTCCTATTATGTACGTATCTGAAGCCCTCCCTCCTACACCAGCTGTGTAGCCACGTATTAAGCTGCGTCTGCTGCCTGTTCCTCGCCTCGCTATCTCGTAGCACCGGTAGTAACTAGAGAAAACTACTCTGTTCGTCCTGCTTTGCAGCTTCCATCCTAACTACCTGAAATCACTTTTTACATCCTCGATCCTTTTTCTGGCTATATCATTTGTGCCAATATGTAACACGAATTCTGGCTGTTCGCCTTCCCCTTTTAGAAACTTATACACCCGATCGCAGATGTCCTGGACTCTGGCACCAGGGAGGCAACATACTTTCCGGGAATCCCGATCCTGACCACAAAATCTCCTGTCGATTCCCCTAACTATCGAGTCCCTTACCACAAGTACTTTTCTATTCTGCCCCCTTCTCTTCTTTGCCACAGTGTCAGACTCAGTGCCAAAGAACTTACTGCTATGGCTTTCCTCTGGTAGATCATCCCCCCCAGCAGTATCCAAAACGGTTTACTTATTACTAAGGGGAATGTCCACAGGGGATCTCTGCACTGTCTGTCTGTCCCCTTTCCTCCCCCTAACTGTAACCCATCTCTCCTAGTCCTGAGCCTTAGTCGTGATCAACTCCCGGTAATTCATCTCAATTACCCCCTCAGCCTCCTGAATGATCCGTAGTTCATTCAGCTCCAGCTCCAATTGCCTAACACGGTTTTGAAGGAGCTGGAGTTGGGTGCACTTCCCGCAGATCTAGCCAGCGGAGACGTGTGCCATGTCTCTCACCTGCCACATTCTGCAGAAGGAGCAAGCAACTGCACTAGAGTCCATACCCGACTTATCTGAACACACACTCAGTCCTAAAGTAGAAAGTTTAGTTCAAGTTGCTATAAAATTAATAACAAACTTATATTCAATAGAGGAAGTTTAGAATGAAACTTACCTTAATAACTAAGTTAGAGGAGGAGGACGGCTGGGAGACACTTCCGTTGTAGAGTCTCGGGTTTAGCCGCCTTGATGATATATATGGTCACTGCTTTCCTTCCCGGCTGCCCCTCTGGTCCTCGTCACTTCCTCCCTTGCCTCACCTTAGCAGCAGTCTCTCAGGTTCGTCTTACCTCCGCTGCCTTTTGCACTCAAAATGGCCTGCTACAATGCAGGAATTCTCCAATTATCTAATACTCTGGGCCAAATTTTCTTTTTTAAATAAGCTGTAGTCCAATTATTCCATTCAATAGTTCCTTGCAATAATTCTCCAATTTAGTGATGTGCTGTCAAGCTTCTTAAATTTAGGCATGTCTGAGTTGGACCGAATGGTCTGTTTCCATGCTGTACACCTCTGTGACTCGATTTAATGCTCCACTGATCCTCACCAATCCTCCCATTTACCAAACCTGCACAAATCTCTGAATTGCACCAACTCTTCTTTTGAGAATTATTGTTCCCCAATTATCCCACTTCGAGTTTAATGGCACCTGCACGACCTCTCCAATTATAGATGCCCTGCATCTCATTCTTTTGGTGTTGTATTCATTTCAATAGTTCTGTGATACACTTCTTCCACGTATTGGTACCCAGCTCAACATTTATTTTTCGTTTACTGGTGCGCTGAAGCGAATCTCCAGTTTACAGATGTTAGCAACATTTTTCCTTTTTATTTATTCCAAGTCCTTATTCTTCCATTTAGACATGCTCTGCTTCAGTTCACTAATATATTAGAGCATCTGCATTTTCTACTGTACTGTGCTGGCAGTGTGCTCAAAAACACCCATTTGCTGATGCCCATCAATTACCACACTGACGCATACCACTATGCTTATTTATCCATTTACTGATTTCCTAACCCAATTCTACCACATAGGGATGCCCTCGTCCAATTCTCATGCCCAAGTTCACTAATTCAGTTACATGTGCACCAATTCTTCCATTTAGTATTTCTGGACAACAATTATCCCAGTTCGCTGACCGCAGCAAGCTCCAAAGCTCCTATTTGTTCTGCTTGATTCTTCATATATTTGGCATTTTTTACCACATTTCTCCCATTTAGCGATTCTACCAATTACTGTTAACCTGACACCAATTCTCCTATTTGCTGATGTCCTAACTCAAATCTACCATTTAGTTTGCCCTCCACCAATTTTCCTCTTAATATTTTGAAATATAAAGCACATAATACAGTGAACCTGCAGTATGTAAACAGGTCCATCAGCCGTCCACGTCCTCACCGACCATCTAAAGAGTAATCCACACAGACCTATTCCCCTAACTCATTAGTCTGCGTCTATCACTGATGTATGCAACTGACCTGGGCGGAACGGTGGCACAGTGGTCAGCACTGCTGCCTCACAGCGCCAGAGACCCGGCTTCAATTCCCGCCTCAGGCGACTGACTGTGTGGAGTTTGCACATTCTCCCCGTGTCTGCGTGGGTTTCCTCCAGGTGCTCCGGTTTCCTCCCACAGTCCAAAGATGTGCAGGTCAGGTGAATTGGCCAGGCTAAATTGCCCGTAGTAAATGTAGGCGTATGGGTGAGTGGCGGGTCGGTGTGTCGTTGTGTGGACCGAAGGGCCTGTTTCCACACTGTAAGTAATCTAACCTACACATCCATGAACACTATGGGCAATTTAACATGTTCAACATTTACTGAAACCCGAGCTCAATTCCCCCAGATATTGTTGCCATTCTCTGACATTGTGTTGCCATATTCCAATTTTCTGATGTAGTTCATTGTACAGGTTTTCCATTTTGCCGTTCCTGCAACTCCCATTCGGGCTCCACTGCTTTGCACCAATTCTTTCATTTCCAATTCCTGCTTCAAATTCTCTTTTAATCTGTTGTCAGTTAGTTCAGCATTGAGAGCGTGACCTCTGGCAGTGAGGCACTCCCTCTGAACTGATCCACTGAAATTGGTTAAATTTTCAGAACGAACTGTCCAAATGTTTGACCCTCGCTCAGCAGTGTCCCTGTAATAATGAGGCCCTCCCTGTGTACTGACCCGGTGGTGGTGAGGTCATTCCTCAATCCTGACAGACGTTCTCCGAACAATGAGGACGTCTGAGCACATACTCAGGACTGAAATTCCGACAATAAATACTGCCTTAGAACTGGCATCCGACAATGAAGCAAGGTGAAAAATCACCCAACACCAGTTTACAGACGCTAGCTTTGTAGTGCTGCTCCTTCAAAACCCAACTGACGAAGGAGCAGCTCTCCGAAAGCTAGCGTGCTTCCAATTCAACCTGTTGGAGTATAACCCGTGATTTTTAATTTTGTACACCCCAGTCCAACACCGCCATCTCCAAATCATGACAATGAAGCATTCCCTCAGTTCTGATCCTCTGACAATACTGTAATAGCTCAGCACTGACCCTCCACCATCTTAATTCTGACTCGCTTACATTGAGTACCTGCATCAGACATGACCCTGCGATGATCAGGCCCGGCTTCAGTACTCGTTCTCTGACAATGAACGAATTCCTCAAGGTTGACTGTCCAGAAATCAGATACCCACTTAGTTCTGACATTCCGCCAGTTCTAAGAATGCAGCACATACCCTCTTATCCCAAAGCACTCCCTCTTACCGAGTAGAATTGGTTTGTTCGCCTCAGAATAGACCCACTGACAATGAGACACACACATTGGACTGCATCTCCGATAACAAGATTCTACCTCAGTACGTAGCTTCTGAAACAGCTGAGATCGCCTAATGGCATTATCGCTAGACTGTCTATCCAGAGGCCCACATAATGTCCTGGCGAGCTGGGTTCTCATCGCATCATAGCAAGCAGTACAGTTTTAATTCAATAAAACAGTTGTAATTAAGATTCTAATGGTGAGCATTAATACATTATCCATCGCTAGTAAAATCCTGTCTGGATTACTAATGCCCTTCATGGAAGGAACCTGCCATCCTTACCTGGTCAATCCTAACTGTGCATTCAGACCATAGTAGTGTTGTTAACTCTTAACCAGCCTCTGTGAAATTTAGGGATGAGCAATAAATGCTGTCTATTCAGCGACGCGCTCACCTGGCAATGAATCATTACTGACCAATAATGGTGCTGCACCGACTCAGTTGTGACCCCACTTCAATGAGGCACCAGCTCAATATGACCCTGTTTTACTTATACGCTCAATACTGACAAAGATAGGATACCTTTAGACGGGCTATCGATAATGTGGTACACGTTCAAGTGTAACCGTATTAAGATGAGCATTGTCTCTGTGTTGTCTATCTGGCATTGATGCAGTCCCTGAGTACTAATCGTCTGACAAAAATGCAACGTCCCACGACATGCTTCGGAGACAGAGGCAACATTCGGAACAGACAGTGGTGCAAAGTGTCAGGACTGACCATCCAAATGTCTGGCACACCCTTACTGTATGTCAGAACATTCAGAGATGTTCCTGAATTGAATTGGATTTATTGTCATGTGTACCGAGGCACAGTGAAAATCTTTGTCTTGCCAACAATACAGGCATATCACATAGTTAAGGAGCATAGATATTAAATAACAGATGAACAGCAGCAAACGCAAAAACAAAGGTAGAGGCGAATTTGACGAGTTTGTGTGTCCATTCAGCATTCTAACAGCAGTAGGGTAGAAACTGCTGCAAAACCGGCTAGTGCGTGTGATCAGGCTCTTATAGCTTCTCCCGATACCTCCTTTTTGGTAGAGCTTATCGAAAAAACATTGCCAGACTGGGATGGATCTTTCAAAATACTAGCAGGCTTACCGAGACAGCGACCCTGGCAGATGGATTCATTAGAAGAGAGTGTGGCCTTTGTGATTATCCAGGACAAGTTCACCACTCTCTGCAACTGTATCCAATCTTGAATAGTACAGTTGCCATATCAGATAATGATACATCCAGATAGAATGTCCTCGATGGCGCACCTATAAAAGTGGCAAAGTTATATACGCCGTGATGCCAAATTTCCTCAGGTGTCTGAGGAAGAAGAGACGTTATTGTGTCTTTGTAACCAGTGCATCCACGTGAACAGTCCAAGAAAGCTTGTTGTGGATGACCACTCCCAGGAAGTTGACAAGTTGACACTCTCCACTTGTTCCACATCTGTGCTGCGGATATGTGTGTTTGGGGAGTGGGGGTGGAGTGCATGAGAAACATCCCGCCGAAAGTCAATTATGAGTTCATTTTGCAGGCATTGAGGGCAAGGTTGTTCTCAGTGCTCCATTTTCCAGGTCTTCCGCCTCCCGTCTGTTGTCCGGGTTGTCGCTGTCTGTCATCATAAGGACTATGGTGCTGTTATCAGTTAACTTGTGAATGGCATTAGTCTCGTATTTGGGAACGTTGTCATGGGTATACAGTGAATACAGTGAGCAGAGTAGGGGGCTGAGTAATCACCTCCCGGGAGGCTCCAGTGTTGAGTTTTATGGAGAATGAAATATTGTCTCTAATCTTCATTGATTGTGGCCTGTGGGGCAGTAAACCGAAGATCCAGTTGCAGAGAGTGGTGCTTAGTCCGAAATCGGTATGTTGAGAAATCAGTCTCGAGGGGATAATAGTGTTGAAGGCTGAACTGTTGTCAATGAATAGGATTCTTACGTCGCTGCTCTTGGTGTCCAGATGTTCGAGGGAGGAATGAAGGGTAAGTGTTATGGCACCTAGCCTGAATCTGTTGGTCAGATAGGCAAATTGGAGTGGATCAAGAGTATTTGGCAGATTGGAGTTAATTGATGACATGACCAGACTTTCAAAGCACTTCATGACCAGCGACAGTACGGTCACTGGATGGTAGTCATTGAGACATGTGACATGAGCTTTCTTCGAGAGAGTGATGATGTCAGCTCTGTTGAAACAGACAGGGACAGTGGACCGATGCTGGGACACTTATAAGATGTCCCAGAAGACGTCTGAAAGTTGGTCTGCGCATGGTCCGAGTGCACGGCCTGGTACTCCATTTGATCACATCGCTTTCCTTGGATTCACACGAAGGGAAAATGATTCAGTGACGGTTGGGATAGTTTCATCAGGACTCTCTGCCGACATTCTGCTCAAAGCGATCTTAGAAGGTGATTGGACGATCTGGGAGGGACGTGTCATCGTCTGATTCCTTTCACTGTCTCTTTTTAGACCTGTAATGTCATTCACCCCTTGCCACAGTCGTCGGCTGTCTGTCTGTGTCTATAGTTTGGATTGGTATTGGACCTTTGATGTCTTAATGGCTCTGCGAAAGTCATACTTGGATTAATTATATTTGAATGGGTATCCCGATCTGAATCCTTATGCCCTGTTTTTTTTTAGCAGGTTCCTGTATGTCGTGATACATCCAGGCTTTCCTTTCAGGGAACACCCGGATTGCCTTCCTCAAAATGCAAGCGTCCACACACTTGCTGGTGAAGTCTTTGACGGTGGCAGCGTACTCGTCCAAAGTACGTGTGGACTGTTTGAACACGGCCCAATCAGCCGATTCCAAACAGTACCGTAGATTAGATTAGATTAGATTACTTTACAGTGTGGAAACATGCCATTCGGCCCAACAAGTCCACACCGACCCGCCGAAGCGCAAACCACCCATACCTCTACATTTACCCCATACCTAACACTACGAACATTTTAACATGGCCAATTCACCTGACCTGCACATCTTTGGACTGTGGGAGGAAACCGGAGCACCCGGAGAAAACCCACGCAGACACGGGGAAAATGTGCAAACTCCACACAGTCAGTCGCCTGATGCGGGAATTGAACCCGGGTCTCTGGCACTGTGAGGCAGCAGTGCGAACCACTGTGCCACCGTGCCGCCCACAAATGATCATCTGCCTCTTCCGACCAGCACCTGAGCCTGTATTGGCGAGCTGGTACGTGCTGATATTCGCACCCTACGAATTCTCGGATATGCCTAAGATTAGCTTTTTGAATCCAATGAGATGAATCAGTGACGTGATAGACAGTCAGTACAACCGGATTGTCTGAGAATTGACGGGTGCCCTCGCCCAATTCTCCCATTTACAAGTATCCTGCTCTAACTCTCTCACTCATTGTTGTCCTGCCCCAAATCTCCGAAATATTGTTGCTCTGCAAGAATTTTCCCTTTACTTGCTCCGCTCCAAATTTTCCTATTAGGATAAGCCCTTGCCCAATTCCTCCATTTATTAGTTCATTGCAATAATTCTCCAGTTTAGTCGTGGGCTGCCAGAATTCTTAAAATTAAGCATGGACAAGTTAGACTGCAGCGTGTGTACCAGTGCAGGTTATCACTATCACTCTTTGTATGGCTTTGATGCCCTGCATCAATTCTCTCATTTACCAATGCTGCACAAATTCTGGAACTGTATCAATTCTCCCATTTCTTATTATCCTTCCCCAGTTCTCTCACTTAGAATTTAATGTCATCTCCATGAATTATAAAATGTGAAAGTCTCTTTAAGTATACAGTAACTGTCGTCGCATCAGAGCTTTACTTCTTGTCAACAGTTTAATTAATTAATTGTCAATTGTACATTTGTGCCAGCATCTCTAATCGAGTCAGAACCTCTATTTGTGTCAGAGTTCTCTCTCAGTGCCACAGAATTGATGTTTAGTTTTCTATCAGTGTCCGTGTCTCTATTATTGTCAGTCTCAATTAGTCTGAAAAACTCAACCAGTGCCGATGCATCTATTTACATCAATACTTCTGTTGATGTCCGCGTCTGTAAGAGAGGGAGTATTTTTGTGTCATTGTTTTTTTGATTGTCAGTGTGTCTCTCAGGGATAGAGTTTCCATTGGTATCAGAATCTATATTACTCTCAGAGAGCCTATTGATTCCAGGCTTCTGTTCATGTCAATGGCTCAATTAGTATCAGCGCCTCCATTGGAATCAGAGTCTCCATTAGGACAGCGTCTCTATTAACGTCAGTCTAACCATAGAGTCAGGACATGTATTAATAATGGATTATTTATTATGTGCCAGAGGCTGATTCAGTGCGTGTCTATCCGTGACAGACTCTCCGTGAGAGTGCTGCCAGAATCTACATTACCTTCTGTCCCTCTATTATTGCTAGAATCTGTTAAAGGAGAAAGTGAGGACTGCAGATGCTGGAGATCAGACCGGAAAATGTGTTGCTGGAGACGCGCAGCAGTTCAGGCAGCATCCAAGGAGCAGGAAAATCGAATTTTCATGCCCGAAACTTCGATTCTCCTTCTCCTTGAATGCTGCCTGACCTGCTGCACTTTTCCAGCAACACATTTTCAGCTAGAATCTGTTAATGTCCATTTCTCAGTTAGAATCGGAGTCTCCATCCGTGTCGGAGACTCTATTAATGTCAATGTTTCTGCTGACTGCAAATACTCTATAATTCGAAGTATCGACACAGGGTCAGAAATATATTTATCTCCGAATCTCTAATAGTGTCACTTATTTCATCAGCGTCTCTATGATTGAGTGTGTCTGTCAGTGTCAGTGTGTCTGCTTGTGTCAGAGTTTCCTTAAGTGTCAGAGTTTCTAGTACTGAACCTGTCTCTATTACTGTGCGTATCTCTGTTAGTGTTACTGTCAATGTCTCTGTTAGTGATACAGTCTGTATTAATGTCAGTGTCTATGCTGAAGACATGATCGCTATTAGAAGCAGGATATGTATCAGAAACAGCGTCTGCATTAGTGATATTGTCTCAATTATTGTGAATGTCGTTGTTAGTGTCCTTCGGTCTCTTAGTATCAATGTCTGTATTAGCGTCAGAGTCACTCTCTCTGTGTCAGGTTCAACGTTTATGCCAGTGTCTGCATCTGTATCAGCGTCTCTGTCAGTGCCAAGCTGTCTATTGATGGCAGTGTCTGTTTTCACATCAGTGTCAGAAAACCAATTCCTGTCAGTGGCTGTATACGTGTTCTTTTTTCAGTTAGTGGCAGTTCTCTAATGACAGTGTGGATTCGTGCCTGAGTCTGTAAGAGTCTTAGAGTAAGTGTCTCTTTCAGGGTCAAACTGAAAAAAAAAAGAATGCCAGGTTAGAGTCAAACAGGTTCATTTGAAAGGACATGCTTTCAGAACACTGCGATTAGTAGGCAACTCGTAGGGCAGGATCATATGAAACAGGGATGTCAGGATCATCAGTCCAGAAATGGAAGGGATCATCAACAGTGTTATCAAGCAGCATCTGTTCAGCAATAACCTGCTCAGTGATGCCTAGTTTGTGTTTCGTTAGCGTCACTCAGCTCCTGATTTCTTTACAACCTGGATTCAAACATGGACAAAAGAGCTGAATTCCAGATGTGAGGTAAGATTTACAGCCAATGACATCAAGGCCGCTTTTGACCGACTGTGGCATTAAGGGGCCCTGGCAAAACCAGTATCAATGGGGATCGGGGGTTAGAGTTATACCTGGCACAAACAAAGACGGTAGTGGCTGTAGAGGGGCAGTCATCCCAGTGTCAGGAGATCTCTGCAGGAGTCCCTCAGGGTAGCGTCTGAGGCTCAACAATCCTCAGCTGCTTCAGAAATGACCTTCCCTCTGTCATAATTTCAGCAGAGGGGATGTTCGCCAATAATTGCAGTTTTCAACATCATTAGCGACTCATCAGGCATTAAACCGGTCTGTGCTCAACTACAACAAGGTCGGGACAATATCTAGACTCTGGTAGCGAAGTGAAAATTAACATTTGCGCCACACAATGCCAGACGATGACTATCACCAATAAGAGATTCTCTTACCGCTGCCCCTTGACATTCAACGGTGTTACAATGACTCAATTCCCACTGTCAAAGTACTTTACAGACACTCAACTGAACTCACCAAATAAACACAAAGACAACATGAACAGGTCAGACACAAAGGATACTGCAACCATTATCTCACCTCCTGACACTCCAAAGTCTAGTCACCACCTTCAAAGCACAAGTCAGGGGGGTGGTGAATACTCCAGACTTGACTGGATGGGTGCAGCTGCAACAACACTCAAGAAACTTGTCAACATCCAGGTAAAAGCAAACCGCTTGATTGGCAGGACATCTAGAAACATACATTCACTTCATGACCGACGTTCAATAGCAGCAGTGTATTATATCTACAAGATGCTCTCCAGAATTCATCAAAGATTCTTCGACAGCAGATTTTAAACACATGACTGCTTCCACTTCGAAGGACAAAGGCAGCAAGTACTTGGGAGTACCACAACCTTAATGTTCCCCTTCAAGGTACTCACCGCATTGACTTGGAAATATTCAGCCGTTCCTTCACAGGCGTTGGGTCGAAATATTTTAAGTCCTTCCATACCAGCGTTATCGGTCAGACCACAGCAAGTGGACTGCAGCAATTCAAGGAGTCAGCTCAATACCACTTTGTCAAGGGCCAATAGGGATGATTTATCAATTCTGGCCAGCCAGCGACGCCCAGGTTTCACATATAAATACAGAAAAAAATGAAATTTATATTAAAACATGAATTTGGTCAGCTAGTTCACCTCGAGGCATCCCTTCTATCTTGACTGATCCAGTGTTAACCGATAGGCTAATACTTCTATAGCATATTTTTCCTGTTCAATTACTGGCACTTTTGCTTCAGAATCACCGCCCCAGCCCCATCCGATTCACCGTGAAACCCAGTGCATGCTAATCAGTGAAGTGAAATGGACATTTCCATCCATTCAGAAGTTTTACATTTCTGAGATTTGTGAGCACACAATCACAGTATCAAACTCGTTTCCACTTCTCTCTTATTTGCACATATTGCGGAATAAGTTGTTGTTTGAAATACCTTGTGTCTGATACCACATGAACAGAACATTGTTTTCTATCCACGTTGTCTGGCAAAAGAAAAATAACACTTCCTTTTCCACATTTTTAAATATGGTGATAAACCCGTGTCCTTCTGAATGAAGGAAGACTCAGCTTTATCTTTTGCCTCCCAGGTTAATTGCACCTATGACTATTTCGTGATTGAACAACGCGTGAATTACTAACTTTGGGTTGGCCAAGCTTTTTCGTCTAAATCAGTCAATGCCTGTTTCAGAAAACTGTGTTCAGTCAGGGAAAATCTTTTTCCATTTCCAAATTCCCTCAGCATAATTGTCATGTTCAGTTAGAATTCACGACAAACAATTAAACCCGGTCTGCATATCAAAGGACAAGGAATGTTTTTTTCATGATTCATTTTTCGTTCCAAAGCCTTAATTTACATGAACGTTGCAGAATTGTTGCTTCCTGAATCACGTCAGCAGCATTGACATTCGACGTTATGGTTCGCTCTCGACGTATTGTCCCTCATCTTGAACCAGCTCACTAGATACTGTCCTGACATTGAAGAGGGAGTTGTTGAACTGAGGGGAGTGAGCTTAATTGACAGCGGGAGACTGAGATATATGACTGAGCGAATTGGGATGTACTAACTTAGGCAGTGTTGGATATTGTAACTGAAGGAAATGAGATCTAACATTAAAGTGCCAGTAGGATACAATAACTGAAAGGGAGTGAGATGCATCAATTTCGGGGAGTGGAATGTAGTCAGTAAGGAGCCTCTGACATAAAGACTGATGATGGTGTGAATTAGTGCATGATAACGACTAGCATGCAGTGACTCAAGGGTGTGCAAAATTATGATTCAGGGAGAGTGGTATGTAGTGATGGATTGAAATTTAAAGTCCTGATTTTAGAGTGTCTGAGGTACAAACTCAGTGCAGTAGGATGCAAGTACGGATTGGGGATTGGAATACAGTGACTAAGGTAAGTGGGATATGGTGTATAAGGATATTGGGGTGTAATTCCCAATGTGGTGTAGGATGTAGATACTGCGGAAGTGGAATGCAGTGACTGAAGGAATTGGGCTGTAATGACTGGAATGTAGTAGCATGTAGTGACAGAGGGAAGTGGGGTGAGGTGATTGAAGGGGATTAGGCTAGAGAGACTGAGGAGTAGTGGACTGCCGTGACGGAGGGTACTCTGCCGATATTACTAGTCAATTGTTTGCCCTGTATGAAACCTGTAGCTTTGTTCTGACTTTTGGAACTTCAGAATTCGGATTCCACTATCCCCACCAGCACAACACCCCAAGCACATTGAACTGTTGCAAGTGCCAGGTCTCTGTTCCAAAAAGAAAGTTGATCAATTGACTATATTAGCTCCTGCCTCCACGTTGCATAGAGGACGACATCGTTGATAAATATAGAATTATACCATTTCCTAAAACATCTGGACGACACGAAATGCTCCCCCCATAACCTCACACTTCTCCTTCAGTTCTCCTCTTCATGAGATGGCGATAACTCAGTGAATCAATGGATGATGGATAGGAATTTGCACTCTATTCTGCCTCATCTGCTCTCGATACCCGACAGTATTTACCTCAGTCTCTATTTTGCCCCATTCTGGAAGGTATTTCGCCACACAGAATGTTTCTGAACGTGGACAGGAAATCAAAGATAATTGACTTGCACGAGGGAAATTCAGTCTCTTAAGCTCAGACCAACGCTTTCCCTCTTTTGTTGCTATTCTTATCTGCTGTCATCTCTGTCTCTTTCTATATGTCTTTGACTGGCTGTGTCCCGTTTCATCAATCTCTCTCTCTGTTTGCCTCTTTTTCTGAATTCATCTATCTCTGAATGTCCCTCACCCTTTTTGTACGTTTATATCTCTATCTGTCTCGCTCTATGTGTTTCCGTCTCTCTCTCTCTCTCTCTCTCTCTCTCTGTATATCACCCTCTCTGTTTGTCTTTCTCTGCCTTTCTCTCTCTCTACCTGTCTCCATCTCCCTCTGTGCCCGTTGATCTCACACTCCTCGACTGTCTGTCTCTCTGTCTCTATGTGTGTCTCCCTCTCTGTCTTTCTGCCTGCTTTTTCTGAGTGTATGCTCTCTGTCTCTCGTCATTTCACAAGCAACCTTTTTATCTCTTTGCTTTTGTTCCTCTCTTCCTTACCCTACCTTGCATGGATTGATCTCGTTCGATCTTCTGCATCATATTAAAACAGTCTTATTGTCCTTTATTTCTTCGCTTCATCCGTCTCCTTCTGTCTGTCTCACTCTCGGACGAAGGGTCAATCTGTGCGAAACATAAACTCTGATTTATTTACAGACATGCTGCTTTTACAGCAATATCTGTTTTTGTTCCTTCCAAACATTGCTTATTCATGCCATTATCCAAATGTTTTTAAATGCTGCAACATCAGTTACATCCAACAATTATTCTGGTATTTTGTTCGACATGCAAACCACTCTCTGTGTGAAAACATTGCCCCCAAAATTCTTCTCACACCGTAAAAATGTGCAATCTAATATTGAATTTCCAGAAATTAGGAAAACAAGTCGGCTTTTCATATGGTTCATGTCTGTCATGATTTCATAAAGCTCTATAAAGTCATCCATCAACTTTCCACTACACAGTGAAATGAGTCCCAAGCGGTCCAGCCTAAATTTTGTAACTAACACACCCCAGTCCCCGCAACATCTCAGTGAATCAGTTCGCAATCCTATCCAATGCAATAACATCCTTGCAAATGTGGTCCGACCAGAATTGCAGACATGGTCAATAAGGCACATCACACCGGCCAGTACAGCCTCAACATGATGTCCATTTCCTGTACTCAGAGGACTGAACAGTGAATACAAGCATGCTAAATAATTTCTTAATCATGCCTGTATACTTGACACAAATTTTAAAGATTGGTGTACTTGAACCAGACGTCTCGTTGTTTCTCAACAGCACTCAGGGCCCTACTATTAATATATATGTCCTACCTTGTTTGTTTTACAAAACGCAATACCTCGCAATTGTTCAAATTAAATTCCATCTGCTACTCCTCGGAGCAATAAATGAATTGATCATGACCCCTTCATAACCCCTTCTTCGTGTCCAAAATGCCAACTATTTTTGAGTTGTCCGCCAACCGGCTAACTATTTCCGTTTTTTTTCTTTCAAATTGTTTATATAAATAAAAAAAACTTTCTTCGATAGAGCAAGGGTCTGAAAAACCGCCGGTCCCACTGCAACCGGCACGATGGGCGAAAGGTGGACGCAATGGTTTCCTTTTCCCGTATGACAACCTCAAGAGAATTCGGCTGAACGAATTTTACTCCTTGTTTCACTTTGCCTTAAATAATTTGCTTCTAAATTGTCGTCTTCCAATTCTCTGACTCCCATTTACTGAAATCCCCTTTATAACTCAGTCGAGCATAGCCCTTCTCGATCTGTCCTTCCGACTTCCTGAGTTTTTCCGTTGTGCATTCCATCATTTCTGGT
Organism: Chiloscyllium plagiosum; assembly: GCF_037043375.1. Taxonomy (NCBI): domain Eukaryota; kingdom Metazoa; phylum Chordata; class Chondrichthyes; order Orectolobiformes; family Hemiscylliidae; genus Chiloscyllium; species Chiloscyllium plagiosum. Next base: position 103,223,693 of record NW_028270167.1, on the reverse strand, counting down.
CCTCTGTCTCCTCTCTCCACCCCGTCACTTTCTCTTTCTCTCTGATTCTGTGATTTTGTGCGTGGCTGTGATTTTCTGTGTATCAGTGTTACTCAGAACGGTTCAATACAATCAGAATTTCTCTCTCCTTTCGTGTGCACCCACAGGAAAATGTGCATTGCCGCACTTCTCAAACTACCGCGTTGTCAAATTGAATAAATTTACTGGACGGGATGCTAATGAAACTGGTTGGGACGTGTTTCCTCTCCTGTGCCTGCCCCCGTAACTCTACATTTGCAAGGGAACAGGCAATGAGAGCTGAAAGCTCACTGAGGACAGGGTTGCAATGACGCCATAACAAAAACAGCTATTACGAGAAATGAATGTATGTGCTGGTTGGCTTCACTCTATGTAACAAATCAGCCACCAGCCCAAAGAACATTCAACGAAAGCTTTTCATATGCTAGACGCACAGAAGACGATAGCTTTTCATATGCTAGACGCACAGAGGACGCAGCGAACGGGCAGACATTGAGTGACAGTAATGTATAACTTAGAAAGAAAATGAACTTCACCTTATCAAGTCCCTCTCAGACAATAAGACAAAAAATGTCCAGTCAGCTTTACATTCAGTAAGTTACATATTCCCACAACCAACATCATGACAAGGTTTTTCCTCAAAGATCCTCTACGGCTTGTGCCCCGATGTGAGATTTATGCTCCATGTCACTGATCCCTGGATCAAGAGGAAAGCTTTCTTCTAATCTATACGTCTAAAATCTCAGAATTGTATACATCTCTTTCATGTTCCCGTCTCAATTTCCTCTGCCTTGAGGAAAGCGTACTCAATCTCTCAAGTCTGTTTTCATAACTGTTCCTCTCCAGCCCAGGCAACATCCTGTTTAATCTCCCCGTAACAACAACAGTCAAATCACGTTCCTCTCATCTCGTTCATCTTGTACAAACTATGCTCTGCTACTACTGACTCTTCATGGTGGGCGGGCGAGGGACCGATGTCTGTGGATATGATAGCAATCTAGAGGTTTTGTTTATTTTTTGTCATTCTGGAACGTACAGTTGTCCGTTCTCACAGATGATGGCGACGTTTTGGGGATGCGGAAGTTGAGTTAATCTCTGCAGAATTCCAAGCCTCTAACCTGCTCTTAAATACTGAGTTTTTTTTCTTTATGCGACAAGACCAGTTCAATGTATGGGCAATGTTAGCACCGGGATGCTCTTAAACATTTTTTTAGGAACTCCATGATGGGTATTTAATGAAAATCTAAGGTTATATTCTCTATTTGTATTGTGCGAATTATACTTGGCACTTCTCCGAATGAATATTTTCCATATGCAGATGCATTTGAAAATTGACTACTTCAGTATCTGCCGAAGGATAAAATTAGTGAACACATCCGAACTCAGGATGGAGGGAAGATCATTGAAGAATCTGAAATTCGTTCAGCTGTGGACTCTCCCTCTCTCTCTCTCTTTTGAGGAATGCCTGTAGAGATAATGTGGACTTTGAATTACTGGCACTAGCAACTGTATTTTTCACAAATGATTACTCCATCAGCAGAGTATTTCCGTCAGATTTTGACTAATTATAATCTTGCTCGGGTCCTCTTGTTACACTCTGTCAAATGATGCCGTGATAGTTAGAGTACTTACTCTCAATGCAGGAATTACTCTTCTTGAGTTCCATACTTTTGACCAAATCTTGTAATGAGATCTGGAACTCAGTAATCCTGACGGAAGACCAGCTAAACGTCGCTGAAAATGTTGTTGCTGATTGCTCATAATATCGTTGACAGCTTCCTTAGCGTTTGCATAGTTGAGTCTACACATACCAGACAATGACTGTCTGCAATGAAATTGTCCTGCTTTCTGTTCACAGGAAATACATAGACAATTAACCACATTGTTGGTAAAAGTCATTATTCTTGGTGTACTTGAATAGCTTGGCGAGGAGTGCCACAATTCCTGAATGCGGAGGTGTTGGACGAGAGTGGAAAGATCAGAAGTCATCGAAAGCAGATTATCGTGCACTAGGTTTAGATTAAATTACACGCATTCGGAGCAGTGCTTATTTGTTTGGTCACCTGGTGACTATATGCAGGTGTCATGCGACTTTGGACAATTTCTGCAGATTAAAGTTGTCTGAGTCGACAGCATACGCTGCTTCGAATCCTTCGGCCTTTCACTTATATCGTGTAGATTTAATTAAATTGTCAGAACATTAGCCATTGTGAAGCTGTGGACAGCTTGAAGAGGTTGAATTACATCATCACATTGGCACTCCTGGATGAGGATTGTTACAAATTTTCCAGCTTTATTTGATTTACCAGGATGTCACATAACTGAGGATTCATTTGTTGGGGAGAAGCATCCTCCTGAAATGGCTCTGTTTCATTTTCCAGCAAAGTGTCCAACTAAATGTGATAGCACCGTAGGGATTGATCTGACCAATTGATTGAGGGATGGTTTTGTCCATCACTTGCAACGCATACTGTTTGGCCATGAAATGTCCCTGTCAACTCATAATCCAGCTCTGGTTTGTGCAGCTCCTGGGCATGTCCTTCTGCACTGTCCATTGAACAGGATACGTCATCCTACGAATGACTATGTTGGGATATACACGGGAGAGTGAGATTGCTGATTGTGCAAAGTATGATTTTCCTGCTGCTAATGTTTGACTGAGCCTCATGGACACTTAGAAGTCAATTGCAAGATCTCATTGACGCCTGTTGGTGTTGTGGAGCCTGTCTTGGTGATGAAGGCACTAAACAAGAGTACATTCTCGGGCCTTTCCACACTCCATACTATATTAAAATGAAATATTGAATTTGGTGATATGGTACAGAGTATTTAGTGGCAGGTATCCTGCCCATTTTAACCGAATGACTTGAGACAGCTTGGGACCTAGCACCAATACTGATCACTACATGACTATTTACCAAGGAGCTGCCTCCTCTGCCTGGTTCCTTCTTTCCCGTGGAACAAGGTCTATCAGAGATATAGCTGCATCATCGACAGCCACTGCTGAAGTGCCTGAAGAGTGGTCTTTGGCTAATGTTTGCCATTATTTAAGAAAGGCTGCAGGAAATTGTATAGGAACTACAGACTGGTGAGTGTAACATTTATCTTGGGTATCTTGTTCGAGGGCATTCTGAGAAACAGGAGCAGCATGCATTTGAAGAGGCAAGGACTCATTTGGGATGGTCAGCGTAGATTTGTCGGTGGGAAATTATGCCTCACGAATTTGGTTAAGGTTTTTAAAGGGGTGACCAACAATGTAGATGAGGGAAGTATGTATGCGGACTCTAGTAAGGACTTTGACAGGGTACAAATTGGTATGTTGTTGAGTAGGTTACATCTCGTGGAATCCAGGGTCAGCTCACCCAGTGAACACAAAATTGGCTTGACATGAGAAGACAGAAGATGTTCGTCGAGGGGTATTTTTCAGACAGAAGACCCGTGACAAGTGGCGTGCCATGGGATTGTTGCTGCGTCCATTGCTGTTCGTCATTTATATAAATGATTTGAATGAGATTTCAGGAGCTATGATTAGTTAGCTTGCGGATGATACCAAGAGTGTGTCACAATGAACAGTAAAAAAGATTATATTGGATTGCAGCGAAATCTTGCTCACCTCGACTAGCGTGTTGAAGAATGGCAGATGAAGATTAGTTTAGGTATATGCAAGGTGCTGCAGTCTGGTAGGTTTAATCAAGGTAGTATGAATACAGTAAATGGTAAGGCATTGGGAAGTGTTCCGGAAAAAAAAAGACCTCGGGCTGCAGCCACGTATTTCCTTAAAAGTGGAACCACATGCAAGCCGACTCGTGAAAAGCCTTCCAGTATGCTATATTTCATTGGGCACAGCATTGAGTTTAAGAGTTGTTTTTGGCAGATGTAAAAGACGCCAAATTTCGAATTCTGTGTGCAATCCAGTATAGCAATGATATGATTAAACTAGAACTAATTCATGAAAGATGTAAAAAGCTTCCACCTGGATTGGAAGCTTTCTGTTTTGAGAAGAGGTTGCATAGGCTGGATTTCATTCCCCTGGAGCATATAAGACCGAGTGGTGACGTTTTAGATATCTATAAAATCATGAGAAGCAAATATAATTTAGATGGAAAACGGTTTTTCTCTGTTATAGGGGAATCTGAAACTAGACAGCATACGTTTCAAGCGACAGGGCAAAATACAAAAGAGTTCAAAGCGGCATTATTTTTCTTACAGACAGTGTGGAGATTATGTAAGAGGTTGCCAGAGGTACTGGTGGAACCGAGGACAATGTTGTCATTTATAAATCATTCAGTCACGTCCATGAGTGGAATACCGAAGGAGTCGTGCGGAAAATAAACGCAAGCATGGAGATCTAGTTTAATTGTGAAAAATGGACAGGTTAGCTGATGGGTTTATTTCCATGCTGTAGACCTCTGATACTCTGATGCTGTTGGGACACAATCATGCTGACAGAATCCTACGTTACAGTAAATGTCCAACTTTTGTTTGACTACTCTGTGAGAAATGTATTTCAGCCCAATTTTATATGTTCTACAATGAAGAGTCAACATCACTTTTCTTCTTAGGCGCGTAAAAATAAACCAAACGTCACTGTCTTCGTTTGAGGGTAATTGAAATGAACAATATTTAAATTACCAGAGTGCCATCTACTTATTGCACAAGTTAGTGACTGTAGTAAACATCTGATTTTTATTCAGATCAGTGATCACAACATTTTGCAGTCATCAAACCTGACAAAAATGTCTTCAGAAAAGCTTGAATATGAACACAGTGCCTTTGAGTTTGTCCACTACCTCCAAAATACTGACCACGTCTATTATCTGTCCAGGGAGCTTCTAAGCCTAACCTGGACAATTATTCACCCAATTGTTTGCAACAATATCAGTTCGAGATGTCCCACAGGAACAATGTAATGTATGGGTAGATGGTCAATGGACGAGCAGAGGGCTCAGTGCGAGTCCAAACACAATTAAAAATTCATACAAATGACCTGCCGACAACAATGCCTCGCAAGATTGTCTCTGATGATGACTTCTGGTGTGTAATCCAGGCTTTGAAATTCTGCAGCTTGGAATAATTCCTGAATGAAGGCTTTACAAAGGTGATTGACTCCCGCAGCACTTGGAGTCTAACAATGAATCCCACATTAAACATTTTCAGTGTAGGTCTGCTCCATAAGGTCATTGCCAAAAGTAAAGGGAATCTACATTGATGACAAACTTTGCCGGCAACGGTACTAGATTTGACATGTTTAAGTGAATTTAAGTCGTCATTGAACAAGCAGATGGTCGAACATGAAATAGTGTAGGTTAGATGGGCTTCACATTGGTAAGACAGGTCGGCGGAACATCGAGGGCCGAAGGGCCAGTACTGCGCTGTAATGTTCTATGCTCTATAATACCAGCCCATCCTCTTTGTGTGTGTCTCGAGACAGAAACTTCATTGTAAATAGTCTCACCATTGCTCTGATTATTAGAAACAAAGTTCCATTTCTGAACATCATAAATCATTTGATAATAGCCACTTTTTATTGCTCAATTAGGAAAGATCCACCCATTAATTTTGTTCAATTTCATCACTAGAATATGATGAATACAGTGCACAAATCACAAGAAGATTCTTTGAAACAATGTTCCTGATAAAGCATCCAAGATCAAATTATTAAGTGCACTGGCATGAAAAATGGGCAGATAATTCTCTTCGAATTGCATGCTAATATTAATATGCATTCATTTTCATGACAATAAAGTAACAGTGTCTAAATGCTGGACAGTCTAGACACTAATACATTTTTATTGCGTCTATCTCGCAAGTGAATCGTGAGGCTCGTGAATATCAGTGTCCTTGGGGATAATATCAATGGAGTCCATGCTTCTGAAAGATAGATATACAGTTTCAAATGTAAAATCCCTCCAGCTGCGCATAACAAATACAGTCTTAACTGAACCCCAACAGACTACACTCACAAACTCCAAACTCAGCATTCAGCAGTGGTCATGTTTGAACAGTATTTTTAAAATTAATTCATTCCTGTGGTGTCGAAATCGCCAAATTGACAAGTATTCCTTGCACATTTCGGCATTTCCATTGTGAAAGTGTTGGCGAGTTGTCTTCATGAACTGTTGTTTTTCATTTTCTATCGGACCTTTTACAACGAGAGGATCTTGAAACAATGGTACCAAACAAACGGGGACATATTTCCAAATAACGACGATGAGTGGTTTGCAAAAGATCTTGAAGATACTAGTATTCCCATGTATCTGCTTCCCTGGTCCTTCAAGATTGCCATGATTTAACAAGGTGCCGGGGAAGGAGACTTGAAAATACTTCAGGAGAGCGCCTTGTAGACAGTGAACATTGCTGCTCCTGAAGTTCGGTGAATTAGAGTTTTGGAGGATATTAGGGGGAATGTGTCGAAGAGACATCACAGGTAGGTTTATTTTACCGTGAGTTCTGAATGTATGGACTGTGCTGCCAGCGGTGGTGGTGAAAGTGTAGTCATTAGGGACATTTAAGGGACTGCTGCACATGCACATGGACAGCAGTGAATTGAGGGGTGCTTTAGGTAGGTTATTTTATTTACGATTAGCAATAATCCTCGGGACAACATCGTGGGCCGAAGGGATTCTTCTGTGCTATAATTTTCTGTGATCCATGTCCAAAATTTCCAGATGAATTTCGGCATGGGGATTAGATATGAATTACATGATTCTCCGCACTGTTCCCATCAACCACAGAAGGACAGGGTACAGCATGGGGTTAGATAGAGAGGGAAGATTTCACTACACCAGTAATTTTGAATTTCCAGGCCACATTCAGCATGGGGTTAGTTGCTGAGTATTTCAGGCAGACACTGTCTTCATCAAACACTACCAGGACAGGTGCAGCACGGGATAAGATACTAATTAATGCACTATCAAAACTTCCCTGCATCATGAATTCCCAGTCCATGTTAATTCCAACATCAGACACAGATTAAAACTCCCTCTTGCAATGTACTCATCAAACACTGAACGGCAGTTATACCATGGGTTGAATATGAAATAAATCTCACTTTGCATTTCCTACATGAAACAGTCTCCAGACAGGTAGCGAAAGGATTAGATACAATTTGAAATTGAAACTACACTGTTGTATATCAAGCACTGACAGGTCAGGGATAGCACACGATTAGATCTAGAGTGAATCCCTTTCTTTTCCAAATTACTTTTTCTGTGGCTCAGGGGTGAGTACTATTGCCTCACTGCACCAGGGACTCGGGTTCGATTCCTGCCTCGGCCGACTGTTTTTCTGTGTGCATTTTGCACATTCTCCCCGAATCTGTGTGCGTTTCCACTGGGTGCTCCCGTAATCCAAAGGTGTACAGATCAGGTGAATTGGTCATGCTAAATTTCCCACAGTGTTAGGTGCATTAGTTAGAGGGAAATGGGTTAGGTTGAGTTGCTCTTCAGAGGGTCGGTGTGGATTTGTTGGGTCGAAAGGACTGTTTTCACTCTGTAGGGAATCGAATCCAAAATTAAAGATAAAATAATTCTCCCTTATTAATGAGACTATCAAACACCCCAGAACATGTAGTCCATGTGTTCAGACACAGCATAAAGCTCCTCTGCAATACCCCTTTCAACTTCCTAGGCCATGTCCAACATGAAGTTAGATGCTCATTATATCACACCATAAACTGTCTCCAACACACATTCCCAGTACAGGTATAGCACAGGGCCGACAGAGACGATCTCTCACTGTACTCCTTTAAAGTGAAAGGAAAAAAAAACCCTTTCATGTTGCCCACATGTTAGAGACATCAAGGAATTAGATATAATATCCTGCCTCCTCTATTATTTCGAACTGGAAGTAAACTTAAAGATTGATAAAAACGGAAAGAATTGCGGATGCAGGAACTCCGACACAAAAGTAGAGATTGCTGGAAAACTTTAGCATATCTGGCAGGATGTGTGGGCAAAACTTAGAGTTAATGTTTTGAGTCCACTGACCCTTTTCCAGAACCTGAATTCCGCTTTTGCTTCACCGATGCTAGAAGACCGCACTGGACAGTCCCCATTAAACGTTCCAAGACCAGTACTACGGAATGTTACACACAGAGAAAAGATGCTCCTACAGAGGCACATGCCAAATAGAAAGTCCATTCTCAGTATGGAATCTGATATTGATTAAACCACTGCCCCACAGTCCGTAAGAAACATATACCGGATGATAAGTCGTTTAACACAGAATTTATCAAATGTCCAGCCATTTTCACATGGGGTTGCATATTCAGAAAATTCAAACCCACCGTGTCCATGGAACCGCAGAAGTAAAGGTATAATAACTGGTCACGTACAATTTAAAACCCACGTCTACACTTTTGCGATCAATCATTGCCATGATACAGACAGATGGGCTTAGTTACCAAATAAAACTTCACCTGAACTGATCCTTGTCAAATAATAAAAAAAACACGGTCAGCTTGGTATCGATATTGATGAAGTCACTCCACACACTGTGCATTCAAACACTCCTCGGCCAGGAACAGCACGGGGTTACAGATAAAGTATTTTTTTCCACACACTGTCCACCTCAAACACTCCCAGGAGAGGCACCGCATCGAATCATATAGAACTTGAACCATTCTCGACACTGTTCCCATCAAACACGATCAGGCCAGGGACAGCACGCGTTTATAGACGGAACGAAGATGCATCTAACTCTCTCCAATCAAAGACTGAAGGATCCGGGGTTAAAAAATATCTAGGCTGGTGTTAGAGATCAGTGTATTACTGTGCTCTTCAGAGATTTTTTTTTATTTTAACTGTTTTGGTTCTCTCTTGTAGCATACCAAGGAAACAAAAAAACTTTGCAGTTTGACGGTATCCAAAAAAGCCAAGGCCATCTCTGGCGCATACACGACTATATTTACAGGCCTTGAGATGATTGGGGCGTCTGAAAAGTAGAGCAATCCCATTTAGCTTCGGCCGAAAGACTTTGGACTGTTGTCGGTCCAACTGGACCATGAAAGCAACTGCCCCAAGCTTTACTGTTTCCCTCAGGAGGTAGTCCTGAACCTTGGAATGAGCAATTGAGCAATATTTGGACTTGGTAAATTCCTATTTCTGGAATAAAAACAAGTTTTGTGCAGACCAAAGACTGTCTTTCACCAAATTCATTGTCCTTCATGTGCAGTTGATGTTTGTCTCGGTGTACATCCGTGCAATGGATGAAACACGCAGTCCAGTGTCACAGGATTCCTTGTGACAAACCTCCACAAAAAAAGAGTAACGTCATTCAGTTGACTTCATTTGCAGAGTCAGATTTCAGACAGAGATACCTGACAGTTTCTACCCGCTTGCTGCTGGTTCGTGGCCAGCGTGCAGTGGGGCAGACTTACCGGGCATTTATAAAGAATCTCACAGGTAGAGCCCTGCTCACCACCAGCCAAGTGATGTCTTGGTGCTCCCCGCTGCTGGACAGTTACATAGTATCAGTATGTGTTCCAATGCACTTGAAAGGTCTGCACAGTGTTCCATTCTGCACAGATTGCACGATTGTATTGAACTGTCCACAAGCATGTTGTGCACAGTGGACCACATTGAACACATATCTCATCTGGCTTTATGGTGTCTGCTCTAGTTCTGTTAGAGGGATTGACAATGTAATAGAACTAACCACTTCAGGTGATCTGACAATGCCTTCATTTATGTTCTCGTTCTTATGATTGGATCCGCCAATGTCTGACTGCTCCAGCTCGTCCCATTCCTCTCTACTCGCATATTGTACAACTTGTTTTCCATTAAGTAATTGCCCAGTTTGTTGGTGAATAACTGTCCTGCATCTTTCCCTGGCCCTCAATGTTACTCCGCTGGAACATTGAGTCCCATCATTAAAAAAGCTTTGAAACAATAAAAACAGAATGTGGCACGTGCGTTCTTTCAGTTCCAGTGTGGAGCTCCATGTTGGACAGGGGGGTTTAAACAACTTTGAGACACGCCTTTGTAACTTGCTCTGTGCCTATTAACCGATCGTCTCCGTTAATGACTCTTGGCTGCTTATGTGCTCAGTGACATCAGTAAGATGGATTCATTTAAATTGACTGGTCTAACAGCAGCAAAACTGATAACATTCACACTGTGTGACAGACTTGAGTCGAGAATCTCAGTAAGGAGGGTCACTGACAGTGGGCAAATCAGTATCTCACCTGTGTACAAAACAATTCTTGTTAAAATTTGCACACCACTCCCTGGGTTTTGAAATCTAAAGTTTTAATTTATACAGCTCAATTTTATGAGTGAATTTTACTAAAATTATCTATTCGTACTTTCGGTATGTTAGTATGTGAAGGAAATCATTTTGTCACTGCATTTCGAGCTGAATAAACGTATTTCATTAATATTGTTTCTCCTCATTCATCATTGTAGATGTATCCTTGAATCTGCTCTTTGTATAAGTTTTGAAAAGTAACTTTACTGTAATGATGATTAGAGAATACTATTGTACTTGCCACCGGCCTGAACAGCCATGTCCTCTAATTTTCTCTCTCTTCTGTATCGTTTCCAGTGTCATGATCACTATTTAATTGAAGCCCAGTAAATGATTTTTCATCACAGTTCATTGATATCGATAACATCAGTAGCATTGTCCTCGTCTGCTCTCTCTGATCCTGGAATAAAAACCTGAATTGTGTTTATCGCGGATTATGGAGTATAAAAAGATTTTTCAATGTATCACTGATATTGTAATGACTGATCAATAGTTACAGAATGAATATTTACATTGATGAACAGAAATAAATTTATATTCCGGCATTTCTCAGGCATTATCTGCATGCCCAAGCCAGATTGAATGGTTATACACAATCGATTCAACTTCTTCAACATTCCTTCCATAAATTACCCTCATATATACAACTGGAATGTGTAAATTTTAAATGAGTTTTAATTTTAATAAAACATTACTGAACTGAAAGGGGTTAAGTGGAGCGATTTGTTCAGTGACTGTGATTTACGTCAGTCCTAGTGGATCTTAAAAGTGTCACTCGAGTTTTAGACACTTCTATGAATAAGGGATTCCTGTCAATGTACTTCCACTTAATGTGAAGGGGAACAGCACGAACAGGGATCAGCAAATCCAGAAAGAGGGGAGGAGAAATCAGAGTCGGAGATTAAGCGATTGGAACGTTCTAACAATAGATCAGAATCTGGCAGCAATAGGCTCTATGTACTAACAATGAATCAGAATTTGAGAACAATAGACTGGAATGTTGCAACAATGAACAAGAGTTTTATCGCTGGTCTTTACTGGCTTTCTCAGCCTTGGATATCACTTGCTTTGAGGATTGAAGATATCCTTTTCATTATTCAAGGTGCTTACTATCCGATCCTCGCAATAGTTGGTGATCCTCGTAAGTCAATCTATCTGTCGATTAAACTGCATTGAATTGAACTGCTGCTCAGGATATTTAAAAGTTGGAAAGGTGGAAGTCAACGTTTACAGTTCCAATCAAAAATACCTTAACTTCATATAATTATTTACACGTAACTTAAAAATATATGACGAAGAATCACACCATTCTCAAACCCGAAGACCTTATTCTCGTGCACCGATTAACTTCTTCATGTCTTGCCCACTCGCAAATTCTTTCCAATCATCATATCCCAGTCTCCACTTCAGACTCAGTGCAACTTCTCGAAAAAATATGACTTGAGTCCTTGCTAAAACCAGGTAAACATATGTGCAGTACCTTCCAACTACACTTCCGTCTACAAAATATTTGCACCTAAGACGTTAACTAGTTATTTCCACAGATGCAGTCAAATGGGAAGCCAATGAATGGTGTTCAATTCATTCAAACACCATTTAAGGCAGAGAGTAATAATCTGTTGATATCCCACGAAGTAAATTGGTGGAATTTAAATTAAAGCTCCTCCATTTAATATTTAAACGCGCATCTGCACGCCGAATGTTTTTTTAGAGGAAGAAATGTGTCATTCCTCCTTGGTCAGGTGTCTGCGTGACTGCAAACCCACAACAATCCGTTTTACTGTTTACCCTTCTGTGGAGCAGCCGAAAATGGCACCGAGTTTAAGATCAGCATAAAATGCCGGCTGACCAGGGCTACACATACCTCATGCGAGAAGACATGGAAAAGTTAAGCTAGCGCGTTTCCTCTGCCACTTGGCCATATTCCAACAACAAATTTCCATTCACGTAGGTGGCCATTCCTTACTCCAGGTAAGTTCTTCCTCATTGAATGTCTCGCTGAGATTGGTGCTCATTCCCATCGGCACCTCTGGTCCTGACTTTATTAATGCTGGTATACAGATGCAAGATTTTTTTAAAAATTACATCAGTTGTAGCGCATAGAGAAGCAATAGATTCTTTTATGCCATAAGAAAGAAACGGAGACGGCTAAATGAGGAAAAAGAACTAGTGAGATCAAATCTGAAGCAGTATTTGGGCTATTGTGGACAGAGTTTCTGTCCATAATATGGGATTGTTTCCTCACGTCAGACAGAGTGACAGGAGTGCCACACGGCTAATCCCTGCGATGATGATGCAATGAGAACTGGGTGAAGATTAATCTGTAGCGCTGTGACAGAATAAGACGTGGTTGCATTGAACTTCGAGGGTGCTGATAACATTCTCATTATATTCTGAACAGTCACTGACGCAGTGATACATTAGAATGTTTTTCTTTTAAGTGGCATTCATGATTATGGACAGTTTAAATACCTCTGAGAACGTCCCGCCACTACCAACCACATCACTCGCTGTGTCCATTCAAAGACAGAGAACACAAGGCTTTGAGAAAACTCGCCCCACGTTAATGTACAGCTTGGAGCCAAGTGGAACATTATGTAGCCGTCCATAAGTGCAGTCCCTGCATCATTGGCTTGCCGTTCAGGAACGTCAGTGATATCCTGCTGTTCCTGTATAAGTGTCTGTTGGGGCTGAATAGGCTCGTGCTAGTCCTATGGAACATTTTTAAGTGCTTTGTTGGTCTGTGCCCGTTCCTGCTTAAAAGATCGAAGTACTGACCAGTCTCCTTCTCTTCCTGTGCAACAGGCAGGGATATTGAACGGATTGTCCTTCTTCTTTTGCAATAGTTTCGATGGCCTGAATAGTGGAACTTCATTCGTGTGCAAACCAGCTTGAGATGCAGAATGAGCTCTTTTTTTCCATTGTAGACACGTGTGCTGTCTGGCAGCGCTGTTTCACGAATGTTACTGACACTTTAACAACACAAATTTGTCCTTTGTCCAGATCTTGTTCCACATGGAAAAAGGCTGGTTCAGGAACTAAGGAGTGAAAAATTGTTCTGAACATTGGGTCGTCTTCTCTATTATGGCCAAATAATGGGGGAAGAAATAGATAAAGCGGCTGAAGCAGTTTGTGCCGTGGAACTATCCTGCGGCTGTTCTGCAGAGATGAACAGGACTGAGAGGATTGAATTCTAACAACCACAAACATCTTCATTTGTGCGCTCAGTGACCCCAACCAGTGGGGGTGTTACACGTGGTTCCTATTAAATTCAATTCAGTTGGTCTTCCTTCGTGACATCCTCAATCAAATGCTGTCTTGATATTAGGGCCAGTCACTCTCATATGAGCTCCTGTGTGCAGCTATTTTTTTTTCATATCAATAGGTAATGATGCATGTCCAGGGATTGTTTTCATCTCACAGAGGGTAGATAATGTCCAGAGTTGGCTTTTCTAGACAATTCATGGAGATACATCATTGCAAGCATTAAAGAGGAGACGGGTGGATCTTTGACAATCAGAGAGTTGTGAGATGTGAAGAATTAAGCATTACAGTATGTTTGATGCCAACAGTAGATCAGTCATGATCTTCTACATTGGCAAGGCAACTTGATCGTCCGAAATGCCTACTCCTGTTTTTATGTCTTCATATTCTGTAATTGCAAAATGAATGATTGTGATTTTCCTGGACGTTGTGTTACTCGACGCTGCAGTCAGGGAGACGAGATGATTTTATGAGCTATTTCTGGGAAAGGTATGTGGCCTGTATTTATAGTGAATCTTGGTCTCGAAAACGACAAGCAAATGAAGCACAACTTTCAAAGAGGAGAAACTCCGACAGGCATCTTTTGTACCCGAACTTGATTTCCCAATAACATTTTGCTCCCACACCAAACTGCGCGTGACAGTCTTGGGGAACTGCATGAGACCCTGTGATACTGTGGACTAGCTGTTTCGAACAAATGGCCTCTATCTGCTCATGTGCAGGAGGATTGAGAGGCCGAATAGAATATAAAGACCCTGTACTGAGTATCAGGGGTGTGCGATTAGACACTTCTTTAAAGTTCCACAAGGAACCAAGATCATGACTGATATGGCAATGTTTTCAACGGCACTTTTCTCTCTGTTCACCATTTTCCTTCATTTACTTGGCTGTCAAATGGTTAACAAAGACAAATTTGAATTAGTGTAAACACACAGGCACCACTAACTTCTGGTGAATAGAATTCCCACTTGAACAGCCCTTTGAGAATTTTTCATTCATGTTCTGAACAATGTTGGACGGTGACCGATGCCATTTCCAGTCCCACTACTCCACTGGTTACAACGAATTTTAAAGGTAACAAGTTAAGTATTATTGCCAATGAAATAGGTCTCAGACTGGGTCACTTCCCCGTAAAATGAGATATACAGAAGCACACACGCAGACGCATACACAAATGCAATTTCTTAAGGCAAACAGAAAAAAAATGAAAGCTTTCGAGCGTTGCATAATTGCAGGACTCATGACAAATAGTCATTTGGATGCAGAACTGGCTCAAAGGTAGAAGACAGAGGGTGATGGTGGAGGGTTGTTTTTTAGACTGGAGTCCTGTGACCAGTGGAGTGCCACAAGTATTGGTGCTGGGCCCTGCACTTTCTGTCATTTACATAAATGATTTGGATGCGAGCAGAAGAGGGACAGTTAGTAAGTTTGCAGATGACACCAAAATTGGAGGTGTAGTGGACAGCGAAGGGCGTTACATCAGATTACAACAGGATCTGGACCATATGGGCCAATAGGCTGAGAAGTGGCAGATGGAGTTTAATTCAGATAAATGAGAGGTGCTGCATTTTGCGAAAGCAAATCTTAGCAGGACTTATACACTTAATGGTAAGGTCCTAGGGAGTGTTGCTGAACAAAGAGAGCTTGGAGTGCAGCTTCATACCTCCTTGAAAGTGGAGTCGCAGGTAGATAGGATAGTGAAGAAGGCGTTTGGTATGCTTCCCTTTTTTGGTCAGAATATTGAGCACAGGAGTTGGGAGGTCATGTTGCGGCTGTACAGGACATTGGTGAGGCCACGTTTGGATATTGCGTGCAAATTTGATCTCCTTCCTATCGGAAAGAAGTTGTGAAACTTAAGGGTTCAGAAAAGATTTACAAGGATATTGCCAGGGTTGGAGGATCTGAGGTACAGGGTGAGGCTGAACATGTTGGGGCTGTTTCGTCTGGAGCGTCGGAGACTGAGGGGTGACCTTGTAGATGTTTACAAAATTATGAGGGACAAAGTATTTTTTTCCCTAGGGTCGGGGAGTCCAGAACTAGAGGGCATAGGTTTATGGTGAGAGGGGAAAGATATAAAAGAGACCTCAGGGGAAATTGTTTTCACGCAGAGGGTGGTACGTGTATGGAATTAGCTGCAGGAGGATGTGGTGGAGGCTGGTACAATTGAAACATTTAAGAGGAATTTGAATGGGTATATGAAATGAAGGGTTTGGAGGGATATGGGCCGTTTTTCGTAGGTGGGACTAGATTGGTTTGGGATATCTGGTCGGCATGGGTGGGTTGGACCGAAGGGTCTGTTTCCATGCTTTACATTTCTATGACTCTATGACTAATTGAAAAAGTGATAGCCGGTCCCAAATATTATTCTGTGTCTGATGTTGTTCTGATCGCATAAGCTTCTTGTAATGGGATTTCTTCCCAGAAAATGTGGATTTAACTGAATTCACTTTGCGGCAGGCAGTCGAGCCATTCTAATGACTCCTACATCAGGAATCCTCCACGAGTGGTAAAGATGCCTGTGAGATTTTCTTCTCACACGTTTTTGTCAGTAGGACCAAAATAAGACAGATGGTGCAATAGGCTGCTGCTTCTCAGGCAGGTAATATTCTTCTCCCGCTCTGTGTTGAAACATGCAATGATATCAACTGAATACCAAACTGTATATATGTGACATAGTTGAACATTCTGTGGAACATTATTGTGGTTCGTATGTAGGTGCATCATTGCTGTTGTCGTACATAGTAACTTTCATCCGCAAAACATGTCCTCGCATTCTAAATGGATAACATGTTTGCATCCGTCTGCTTTTCCTAAACAGTTGGTTAATGTCTTCATAATAACTGTATTAATATCAATTGATCTTATTCTTTAAACTTATTCATGCGTTTCAGTCGCTTTAACAAGCGAAAATATGTTTCCAACGGATATACTTTTGTGAAAATAGAGTATGTTTCAACAAAATATCTCATCCATAATCTAAACTGAGCTTTCTTCATAAGATGAGACCTTCCTTCCAGAAGGATGAGTTGCGCTTCGGCGAGTCGGTGTGGACTTGTTGGGCCGAAGGGCGTGTTTCCTCATTATAAATAATCTAACATAATCTAATCTAATGTCAACGAGTAAAGGGAAACATATTTCAAAACCTTCGAAAACAATCGTTTATTTAGAAATTATATATTTATTTTCAAAGTTTATGGCATCTTACCTGCACACATTGTGTCAGATGTGTTCTCAGTAATGCCCTTTAACGATGCAGTAAACCATACCTACGATTAAAAGTGACACTCTTTCGGGAAACACCATCATTCCATTGACCATCCAAATTACTTGCTGCATCTGCAGGCTAACCATATATGATCCATGTACCAGGAATACGAAAACAACCTGCCTCGAAGAGTTCTGCAGAGGTCTTCCATTTAAACTGTTTACTGCTGTTTTATGCTTCCTATCACACTGGATAACTCACTCTGTGTTATTTCTGATGAAGGCTTGCTCACTAAACCCCATGGCCTAAAATCACATTGTGCATTCACTACATCCATTTGAAGACTTATTGAAGGACCATGTTGGTTCATGAGCTAGCTGAGCTTCAATCAAGAGTTCCCTTCATCGAAATCTCTGGTACAGATTATTGGTCTTTTATGAATTTATAAGGAACGTCTTCACCAAGAGGGTTGTTAATCCATGGAGTTTATTGCCGAGTAAAATTAATTAATACGACTTCAGTATTTTTCAAAGCAAATGTTTTTTTAACAATAAGGGGTATGGTCAGATGAATTAAGGGATATTGTGAGACCGCGGGTAAGTAGATCCAATTCCATGCAAACATCAACCACGATCTTATTGAATGGCGCAGCAAGCTCGAAGGCCCGATAGCGTCCTCCTCCTTCTAGTTGTTATGAACTCCTGACCCACGCTGATCTCTGATGCACTCTACTAGTTACAGCTTAGCTATCTGAAAGTAAGCATTTATCTCTGCTGCATATTTTCTGTGAGAGACAACGTCGCTGAACATGTGTCGGAGCTCAGGCGGTATGAATGGCCTCCTTTGTGCTGCATAATTTACTCATTGAAGTAAATTATTTCACTCTCTTTTCCTGTAACTGTTTAGAGAGACAGACCCGTCTCCGCCCGTCTCGTTGTAATGATCCTGACTGGTGGCATGGTGTATTCCTTTACCTCTGTAACAGCCTCAAGGAGTTGATTGGGCGAATTATGCATGAATTGGGGCAGCAGTGAGCCATTCGGTGGCACCATTCAGAATATTCACGGCTAATCCGATTGTGTATGGCCATTGCTTATCTGTTCCCAATAAACAACGACTCTCCTCTCCAACAAATACCAGTCCAGGATACCTTGCATTTTCTCAATAAAGATCTCTTCACTGTTGCATGACGATGTGGACACCATAGATAATACAACACCAAAGACAAATGGATATCCTTTTTTCAATGCTGTTCGTTTATTTTAAAACGATATCTATCTGACATCAATCGTCATCTCTTTTGAAATGTAAGGGCACATGAATTGTGAACAGACATAAACCATTCACTACTCGAAATATGTCCAACTTTACCACTCGCTCTTTCAAATCTAATATGTGTCAAACACAACCTCGATTGCTCTTTACAGATGAGATATCAGATAGCATAACACCGTAAGATCATAAAGTCCATTTGGCCAATCGAATATGATATGCCATTTAATAATGTGTTAATATTTTTCAACATCGTTCTCATGCCTTTACCCTGCAACCCCTGATGTTCTTATCAGTCAAAAACGTATCTAAAATGGTCCTACAGACATTATCTAGCGTGTCTCTCTGTGTCTGGGTGTGCATATGTCTATGTGCTTGTGTCTACCGCTGTCTGTCTGTGTGTCAACTTGTGTGTTTCTATATGTGTTTGCTTCAATTTGTGCGTGACATACGTATATCTGTGTGTCACTACGTGTGCTTGTGTGTGTGTGTGTGTATGTGTGTGTATGTGTGTGCGTCTATCTTCAGCTGTTAAAGCGTATGTTAATATAACGGAGTGTTTAAAGACACTTGTGTCCATTTCTGTGTCTGTGAAATGAGGTAGGTGCTGTTTTGGGAATGAGAGAACCGATGCCAGAACAGACAGTGGGATGAACGTGAAAATTAGTATTCATTGAACATTGCTTCTTATTTGGTAGGGCGTACAAGTTTCCAAATCTCCATAGGAGTTGCCCTTGTCTCCTGCAACTCGTGTGATGGTTCTTTGAACAGAGCGGGGAAAGTTTTGTGTGGGAATGTATATCGGACAATCCACCGTCCGACTTGGGTCTTTCTGTCCTGTTACAGTCAGTTTCTCCTGAAACGAGAGAAAGGGAGGGACGCTGTGATTATATGAATGTGTGGCTTGGTATTAGTGATGTAATAAGTGTGTGTAAATGTTGAGGTGTCAAAAGTGAATGAGTCCATACTGTTGAATCTATGCAGTGTTCTTAGTGTAAGGGTTATGGTGAAGCAGGCAGAGAGAATAAGCGAAGATAGGTGCTGCATGCAGGAGTGAGAGTGGTAGAGCATAAGACCTGTTCAATGGTATCTGCTATAAAAGATATACAGTGAGCTTGAGGAAGCAGACGGAATACAGTGGAACTTATCGTCGTAGAGTGGGAAGGTCATTCGTGCTTTTCTTCTATTGCCCAACATGTTTTTTTTTTTCAGATCGCCTCAGTGTCGAGATAGGCTTCACCGAATATCGTGTCCAAGTTACCGTCACAGACCATGTCCAACAGGTTCCACAGAATCGGCTTCAATGGACAATACAATTACCAAGGAGTAGCAAGCATTGGTGATTTATAGAGTTAAACCAAAAGTGTTGTACAAATTTTGCACAACTTATCCTCTGGATATGACCTACGCAAGTATTGTGGGTGCTGCAGTAATAAAGGATGATGTTAAGTTGCATTAATACTGCATTAATTAAGTGACTGATAATGCTGTGAAAAATAAATTCCATAACTGCATGTGAGGTAGGGTGAATAGCATTTTGTGAACCAATAGAGAGACCAGATTATTCGGATTTCATGTTTTGACGTCAGAAACACGAGTTAACAACCTGGCTCAAAGCAGTTGCTGAGGAATAGTGTCAACAACATATTGACTTTACATGATGTCTGCATACAACATAGAATTTTTTGAACATTACTATCAAACATCGTGGAAGCTCAGAAACGAGAGGTCAAGTTGGATGCACCGAAAGTTCATTATAATATTGATTTGTAGATAAGCAGTGGTTGTTACTGACATAAATACTGCATGTCTGAAAGATATGTATCTCACTCTAAGGCATAAGCAGTAAAGGAAGAGAAGGTGACTCAACATAACAAATTAAAGACTGTACTAATTCAATGGAAGTGGCTTCAGAACAATTCCACATATTGTGGAAAACGTAGAACTCTGACAAATTTACGATGCAGAATAGGTGGGTGAAGAAACTGCGAAACAAACCAAACAGAGAACATGAGTGTAAACGAACAGGAAACACAAAGGCTGCCTAAACCTCCATTTATATTTCAAAATAGAGCAACATCGAACAACATCAAATGTGCAAAGTTGTAAGCAGGATTGCAGAATTTGTTGTGGATAATAGGGACATTTTAGAGAAATTAACCAGTTACTTTGCACTTATCTTCAGTGAGAAAAGTTCAGAAAATCTCTGAGAAATACCATGTGTTCGTATGGAGCTTGTAGACAGAAAGAGGTACAGTTAATTTATATAAGTATCAAAATATAGCTGGCTTGACGATTGCTAAGTCTGACGGACCAGGTGTACTTGTTATCAACATGTTAGAAAGATAAACAATAGAGATATTAGTTGCACTGTCAATGACTGCGTTTTAGATTCCAGTACTTTTTGGAAAGGCCGGCAGCCAAGCTGTCTAATGCAATACGGTAAACGTCATCCACCGTTTACAAAGAGAACAGATAATGCAGAGAACTCCATTTAACTTGACATCGCTCGAGAAATTGTTGGAATTTACGAGATAGGACATGGTGTTGGATATTTAGACATTATTATAAACTTTGGAGAAAAACAGCATGAATTTCTGAAAGAGAAATTATTCTTGACAAATTACAGAATTGTTTCAATTTGCTTCTTGCAACAAAGACTACGGAGAGCTAATGGAAGTGGTCTATTTGGATTTCCTGAAGGCTTTCCACAAGAACTCATGCAATGAATTCATAAATGAAATTAACGCAAAGAGTATTTAGAGGAATGCAAGTAAGCATTAAGTTAAAGTTACGTTTGCCCTCATGTTAGGGAATCAGAATATAGATGTGAAGACATTATGAAGGAGTTACACTGAATGTAGCTGCGATTGCACCAGGGGTATCGTTTTAGTGCCCCAATCTGAGAAAGAATATAGTATCCACAGCGAAAGTGCAATGGACAGCTATATCCTTCAGATGGCAAGATTGTGTGATGACGAAACTCAGACTCTTTAATTTTACAGAATGTGTCGTGATCACACTGAAGTTTAGAAAATTAACAAAACGTATGACATGGTGGAAGTTAACCAAATGCTTATTTGGCTGTTTACTCGTCATTCAAGTTAAATCATGGTGGGATTGGGGGTGGACATGTAAGATTGCAATGAGAAGGAAATTCGGAAGGGATAGACGAACACGGAGGCATGGAAACCTGCTCACGGGCAAAATTGTGTAGAATATTCAGCTATTCCTGAAGAACATCAAATGAAACAGAATAACCAGACAACAGGACGGAAACATTCGTGACTTGGCAAGTAGCATCCAGTATCAACAGAAGACTGACAATGGTAATAAATGGCTGCTTGTATGACTGCATACCTGTGACTAATGGGTACTGCAAGGGTCAGTGTTGTGGCCCTGAATAATTGTGGCATTTATCAATGATATAGCTGTGAATGGGAGGGGGAATGGGCAGTGGGATAACTAAGTTTGTGTTTGACACACTAATTCGCCAGGTGGTTGGCAGTGAGCTGGTATATCTTATTTTTCAGGGAGCCATAGATGGGGTGATCACATCGGCAGATCAATGGCAGATGGAATTGAAACCTGATAAAAATGAGTAGATGTACTTTGTAAGAAGGAATCAGACAGGGGAGTATTCGATGAATGGCAGAACACTGGGCAGCTCAGAAGATGCTTCTCCACATATCCCAAAATGTAACTGGATAGGTTAAGAAGGCATCCGGTACCATAAGCGGAGCCTTCATTCATAGAGTAATAGATTAAATGAGCTGTACAGGAGATGGTTATGACACAGATGAAATACGATGGACAGTTCTGGGCATCAAATTACACGATATGTGCAATTGCACTGAAGCGGGTGCAGACGAGATTCACCAGGATGTTCGAAGAGGTGGAGCATATCAGCTATGAAGAATGGCTGGATAAGCTCCGATTATATACTTTGGAAAAAGTGCGGAATGCAGATGCCGGAAAAGCACAGTAGGTCAGACAGCATCCGAGGAGCAGGAGAGTCGTCGTTTCACGCAAAAGCCTGATGGAGGCTAACGAAGCCCTTTCTCGTGAAGGGCTTTTGCCCAAAACGTCGACTCTCCTGCTTCTCTGATTCTGCCTGACCTCCTGTGCTTATCCAGTACCACACTCTCGACTTCTGTACTTTAGAGCAGGGAAGGCTAATGGGGACGTGATTCAGACCTATAAGATTATGAGGAACATCGACAGGGTGGATAGACAGCAGTTGTTGCTTTTAGACAAAGGGCCAAGAACAGGGAAGCATCCTTTTGAAATGACGTAATTGGGATTTAAAGAGAATTTGAAGATAGTAATTCACGCAGAAGGTATTAGAGTCTCCAATTCACTTCCTGAGAGAATAATTGTTGTGGGTCGCCTCACACCATTAAAACGTAATTATGTGTACATTTGAAGCGTTAAAACATTCACGGCTGCTGGCTTCATAATGGACAATAGGACGAATGCAGATCGTGCTGGAGATCTGTCATTACAGTGTCTATGCATCTGTGATTGTGTAACATTAGAAGGACAATCATTCAGCCGTTTAAGACGGGAATTATTGAGTTTCTGGAGAGTACATTAGCAATGGTTATACGAATTAACTGTAATACCTTCTGAATGAATGCCAATGAGGACCGTAAGAGAAAACAAGTGCAGCTTCCTCAAGTATAAAACTGGAGCAGAGAGAATGGAAAACAATGAAATTGTAGAACTATGACACAACTACTTCAGTTTTGTCTTCGCGGAAGAAAACTTTAAAATGAACCTGTCTAGAAATAGTAAGAAACCAAGTCTGTTAAGAAAAAGACAATGCAATGAAGTTAGTCACGAAACTGTTTTGGGAAATTATTGGGACTGAAATTAAACGGGGCAGACAAATTCAAGGACGATTTATGATATCCGAATCATATTGAGAAACCAACTGGTAAATGCATTATGCCGAATCAATGGTGACAATATATTTGGATTTTCAAAGATATTTGATGTAGACAAGCTGTGTGTGATAAGTAAAACCACGTGGAGTCATGGATATTGAACGCATGTAAGTAAATGCTTTTTTGGAGTATACAGCACGTGGTCATACGGCAGGGATCAGTACTTGAACACGAGCTATTCACAAAGCTTATCAAACAAATGTTTGAGGAAATCAAATGCAATATGACCAAGCCGACTGACAGCTAAAAACTGGGTTTGTCAATGGTCAGGAGAATGCTCTGGCCAAGTGGAGTCAATGTACAAGTGTATGGCAGGTACAGATCAATTAGGATACATCTGACATTGTGCACGTTTTCGGTATACAAAGCACTGAAGTGGACTACTTGCAAAGTGATTTGTTGAATATTATTGATCTACAGGTACTTATGTCCCTTTCTTTCATTTTGCACTGCGCAAACCTTTGAGGTCCATGCAGAGCAGTGACTTCTGAAGCTAGAAGTCAATATTGAAAATTAAGTTGATGCGTCAATCTGTATACAGAGACCGCCAAGTGGGTAGACAGAATTTTGAAAATCGATCTGAATGTCATAGCGTATTACTCATTGAAAACAACACTGCAAGATAAATAGGGTGTCGATAATGATTTCAAAAATGATCGTGTTCAAGAGTAAGGTTATCGAGCTGGTAATGTATAGGTGTGAAGTCATTTAAATGTTCTATAGTATTGTGTGCAGTGATGGTTCCCTTATCTAATAAAGAACGCATTTCCTCTGGAGGAAGACAACAAAGTATTATCAGTCTGATTTTTGTGATGACGGTTTCGTTCACTGAGACGTCTTTGGGCCGACTGGACTTGTATTCGATGAGGATCAGGAAAATGCGAGGGGCTCTTAGTCAAACATATAAAACTTTGTCAGGATGAGACAGAATGGAAGCAAGGATAATGATTTCCCTGGCGAGATATCTAAAAAAAAAACAGAGGTCACAGACTTGGATATGGGCAGATGACATTGCATTTAGCTGATAACAAATGGCTTCATTCAGAGACGGGTGAACGGAGGAAATTCTCTGCCACATAAGACTGTAGAATCCAAGACACTGAAAATAAAGTAGAATCAAATCGATAGATTTATCGAAACTTAACAGATGAGGAGAGAGGAGGAGTACTGTGTGAAGATCAGGGGTCTGCCATCATTTCATTGAATTCGGGAGCACGTTCAATGGACTTAAAGTGTGACGAGAGTTCCTTTTTTTTTTATTCCCATAGTTAATCGTATTAACGGACATACAAAGTCTATTGAAAGAATATTCAGCCATGAACTGAAATGGATGTATAGGTTGAAAAATATTCTCGTTCTCCTTTTACTGTGAGATTTGAAGGAAACCTCTGTAAATCGTGTCCCAAGGTCTCACATGTTAACAAGGAGACCGCAGTGTAATTATATACAATAGAGCATACAACATAAACCAATACAGCGTAGTACAGTCCCTCCAGCCCTCAATTTTGCGCCGACGTTTGTAATCAATCTGAAGCCCATCGAACCAACACTATCCCATTTTCATCTGTACATTTATCTGATCAACATTCAAATGTCTGTTAAGTTGTCGAGGCTACTCCTGTTGCAGGGAGGGCATTCCACGCCTTACTACTCTATAATCCCTCAAGTTAAAGCTATGCCCCTCGTTCCAGCCATCATGATCCAAGGGAAAAAAACTCTTCACGCTCTCCAATCCACTCATCATCTTGTATGTTGTCACTGCATTACTTTCTTCTCTCCAACGAAAAGACTCTCAATTCCCTCAGCCTTTCCTCATAAGACCATATCTCCATGCCAGGCAACATCCAGTTTAATCTCCTCTGCACCCTTTCCAATGCTTCGACGTCCTTCCCATAATACAGTGACAAGATATTATACCCAATAATCCAAGTGAGACCGCAACCAGAGCTTGTACAGTTGAGATATGCCATCATAGCTCCTAAACTCAAGCATTCTACAAGACAAAGCGAACACATCATACACCTTCTGAACAACGTTATCAATCTAGGTGGACACGTTTCGGGAACTTTGCATATGGACACAGAATTCTCTCTGCTTATTTTCAATACCAAGAATCTTAACATTAGCTTCGAGCTGTAAATTCCTGTTCTCCTTCCAAAGTGAATTAACTCATACTTTTTCGCATTAGTCTACATTTACCAATTTCTGGCGCCAGCTCTGCGTCTTATCTATGTCCCTCTGCAAGCTGCAACATCCTTCCGCATTGTTCACAACTCCACCGAACTGAGTATCATCTAAAAATTTCATAACCCATCCTTCCACACCCTCAACGATGTCAATTATCAGAAATGATGAACAGCTGTGGGAACAAAACAGATCTGTGCGGTCCACCACAAGTAATTGAACTCCAGGATGAACATTTCCAATCAGCTAGTCAATTTCCGATCCCAATCGTTAACTGATCCTTAATCACATGCCTCTGTACTTCATGAAATAGACTAACGTGGTGAAACTTATCAAACGCTTTACTGAAATCCACATATACTGCATCAACTGCTTTACTCTAATCCGACTGTTTGGTAACTGTCTCAAATAACTCAATAAGTTTTGTAAGACACGACCTACCCTTCACAAAACGGCGTTGGTTTTCCCTAATCAAATGATTCATTTCTACGTGACTATAAATATGATCTCATATGATCCTTTCCAACAATTTACACACAAATGAAGTCAGGATCACTGGTTTATCATTATCAGGGCTGCCTTTACTCCCCTTCTTGAACAAGGAGACAATATTTGCTATTCCTCAGCATCTGGCGCTATTCCTGCCGATATTTATTGCATAAGGATTAAATCCAAAGGCTCTACAATCTCTCCCTCCCCACAGCTTCGCAGAAAATCCGAAGTAAAATCTCATTCGGCATGGGGGATTATCTATTGTCACATGCTCCAGAGTCGCTAACGCCTCATTCTTATGAACTTCAATCCAATCAAGTCTAATAGTCTGAGCCTCAGTATTCTCATTGACAACATCCTTGGCCTTATTACTGCTTGTATGCTGACGAAAAATTTTCATTTATTGCCTCTACTATCTCTTCTGACTCCACTCACAAAGCTTCATTACTTTCATTGATCGTCCCTAAAATGTCACTAGGCGTTTTTTTTTTAACCACCATAGCGATAGAAAGCTTAAGGATTCTCCTTTAAGTCTACCTGCCATCGACCTCTCATGTCCCCTCTTGGCCTTTCTTAGCTGTCTCATTAGATACTTCCTGGCTAACTTGTAACACTCAAGAGCCATAACTGAGCCTTCTGGTCTCACTTTTACATGAACGTCCTTCTTCGTGTGACAAGAGATTCAACATCTTCAGTGCACCACGGTTCTCTCGCTCCACCACTTCTTCCCTATCTGACAGGAACATACTTATCAATGACTCGCATTTGCTCTTCCTTGAACAAGCTCCACATTTCAGTTGTGCCCTTCCTCTGCAAGTTCCTTTCCCATCCTATGCATCCTCCATCTTGCAATTCACATCATAATTGCCTTTCCCCCAGATAAAATATTAACCCTGTGGTACATACCTATCCCTTCAATCGCTAAAGTGCATGTAACCGAATTTTGGTCACTATCACCACAGTGCTCCCGTACCTCCAAATCTAACACCTGGCCTGATGCATTACTCGGTGCCAAATCCAATGTGTCCTCGCTTCTTGTTGGCCTATCTACATACTTTGGCAGGAAACCGTCCCGCACACATTGGACAAAACCTTACCGATCGAAAGAACTCGAACATGAGCGTTTCCGATCATTAATTGGAAAGTTAAATTACCCGGTAACAACTACCATTGTGCTTCCGCTCCTATCCAGAATCATCCTTGCAATTATTTGCTCTACATGTCTGCACACTTTGCGGAGGCCGATAGAAAACGTCCAACAGGGTGACCCCTCCTATCTTGTTTCTAACCGCAGTCCACACCACCTCGGTAGACGATTCCACATCAAATGTCCTTTCTTCCTCTGCAAAACTGTCCTTAAGTCACAATGCCACGCCTCCTCCTCTTTGACCACATACCGTGTTCGAACTGAAACATCGAAATCCTGGAACCAGCAACAGGTATTCCTGTTCCGGCTTTATCCATATCTCCGAAATGACCACACCATCGAAATCTCAGGTACCAATCCATGCTGCAGGTTCACGACCTTATTCAAGATGTACCTACCGTTGAACTAGTCACCCTTCCAACCACCTTCCCGCCTGCCAGTAAACTCCTGCGACGTTCAAGCTTTATTCATGACTTCGCTACTCTCAGCCTTTTGAATATTGGAGATACAATTCAGGTTCGCAGGCCCCTGCTGTATTAGTTTCTATCCTTCTGAAGAGCATTAGCAAACCTCCCACAGTGGACATTTGTACCACTCTGACTCAAGTGTAGACCATCCTGTTTGTAGGGGTACCACCTACCCAAAATAAGTCCAAATTAGAACTGTTCCTCTTTCCCCTTAAGGATCCCTCTGGGACGCCATGGTGGCTCAGTTATCACTGCTGCCTTGCAGCACAAGGGGCCAAGGTTTGAGTCCGGCCTCGGGCGCCTGCATGTATGAACATTTCACATTATCCCCGCATGTGCGTATGTTTCCTCTGGATGCTCAGATTTCCTCCCGCGTAACAAGCATGTGCACGTCAAGTGAATTGGTTATGCTAAATTACCCAGAGTGAGAGGTGCAAAAGTCAGAGGGAAATTGTTCTGGTAGGGTTGCTCTTTGGAGGATCGTTATAGACTTGCTGGGCCGAAGGTCCTGTTTCCATACTGTAGGGAATCTAATCTATCCCAAAAACATGATCCGAGATATCATGGATCATGACCCATGGACCTGGCATCACGGACCTTGGTCCAGCTTGACTTCCGTAGCGTTGTTTCAGAGGTGCTGGACTTTTGTACAATTCCCGTGTAAGCACCGACACTCGTGGTGACCAATGCCTGACATTCTATAGGAGGATCATTCAACTGTTCTAATATCCATTACTACTGCTCTGGAATCCCAGCGAAAGACTGTTGAAAGTAAAGTAGTAACCTTACAAAATCGGTGAACAGCAATATTTATTTTTGATTAGAGGAGGAGGATGAGCGGGAGAAATTAACTGTCCCGTGTTTGGGGTA
Organism: Chiloscyllium plagiosum; assembly: GCF_037043375.1. Classification (NCBI taxonomy): domain Eukaryota; kingdom Metazoa; phylum Chordata; class Chondrichthyes; order Orectolobiformes; family Hemiscylliidae; genus Chiloscyllium; species Chiloscyllium plagiosum. Next base: position 103,195,577 of record NW_028270167.1, on the reverse strand, counting down.
AATCAACTGCCCAAATATCTAACCTCACATACTCAGTAGTCTCGTGTCCTCTCCTCATCAGCCTGTCTCTGCCTATTCACGAGGTAAGCTTGTTGGAGAGTTAATTGAACTTCCCGATAGCCCCTTGGACCTCATTCTCACAGCTCCCGGTCACACTGGAAAAGTGGAGGCTGCTGACTCACAGCATAACTTTTTGATATGTTAATTTAACTTACTGGCAGCCTCCTGACTCTCGATATCACTGTTCCGTCTCCCCTTGCAAAAATGAACATGGAACTTCTGCTCTCGACAGGGCTCTGCTTCATGTTCGCTTTTCAGATACTTCGTCTGTGGATGAGTTTTCTACACAGTTTTTACGTTTGTGACCGAGGAGTTGGTTGAAATCATTGAATGTTTTGCCTGGCCGTTTCAGTGAGTACTTACAAGTTATTCACAAGTCTCTGTGTGTGGAGTTGGGAAAGCGCAGCAGGTCCGGCAGCATCCAGGGAGCAGGAGAATCGACGTTTCGGGCATAAGCCCTTCTTCCTGAAGAAGGGTTTATGCCCGAAACGTCGATTCTCCTGTTCCCTGGATGCTGCCTGACCTGCTGCGCTTTTCCAGCAATACATTTTCAGCTCTGATCTCCAGCATCCGCAGACCTCACTTTCTCCTCTGTGTGTGGAGTTACTATTAAGGCAGACCAGGAAAAGACAGCCGGTTTTCATTTTCTGAAAGTACTTGGTGAAGCATGTTGTTGAAGCCAATTAGTGTTTCCAATTGATTTTGGCTTCAAGGTCTCTACTTCTGACTCCAGACGACAATCCAAATATTTCGATACTTGTTTTTTTCTTAATTCCCCCAGATGCCAGAGCATTAGCCTGGTCTAGATTAGTACGCTAGTGAGACTTTCATTACAGCAGCAATTCCACATGGCGACCTATCGGGAACCACATTGAGCAAGTTATTTCCATGTCAGTATTTTTCGACAGTTCTGCCAAACGGAACTTTCATCATATTGACGACTGCAATGTGACTTGTGCAGTTGGGCAGATTGCCATTGTACTCCTCATCAGGACTGGACATAGTTGAGGCCGTTTTCACATTGCCAGGAAGGTGACAGAGTTGAACCTGGAATGAAACAGCTTCCCCAGGTCTACGTATGAATGTGCAGCAGAAGTGTTCAGTCTATTGCAGAAATGGTTGTATTTGCTCTGTCCATTGAACTCAGTTATTTCTTTATGTGACGTGCACCGGATCGAATTTATTAAAGACTGGCATCTATGATTCTGTGGATAGTATGACGGGGATAAGATGTATCATCCAGTTAGAACGTCTCACGAAAGATTCTGGAGAAACTTGCACTTTGTCGGTTGCACTCATGTGCTGCACTGTTACTTCATGGTGTTGGCGACATTTGTGGAAAATTTAACTCCAGTGAATTGTTTAGTAGTCTATCATCACTTATGGTTGGAAGTGGCAGGACTGTAGACATTATATCCAATCCCTTTGTCTTGGGATTTTTTCCCCTCCATCTCTATCGATGTTAGAACATAGAACATAGAACATAGAAGAATACAGCGCAGTACAGGCCCTTTGGCCCTCGATGTTGCGCCGATCCAAGCCCACCTAACCTATACTAACCCACTATCCTCCATATACATATCCAATGCCCGCTTAAATGCCCATAAAGAGGGAGAGTCCACCACTGCTACTGGCAGCGCATTCCATGAACTTACGACTCGCTGAGTGAAGAACCTACCCCTAACTTCAGTCCAATATCTAACCCCCCCCCCTTAATTTAAAGCTATGCCCCCTTGTAATACCCGACTCCATACGCGGGAAAAGGTTCACACTGTCAACCCTATCTAACCCCCTAATCATCTTGTACACCTCAATCAAGTCACCCCTAAACCTTCTTTTCTCTAATGAAAACAGCCCCAAGTGTCTCAGTCTTTCCTCATACGATCTTCCTTCCATACCAGGCAACATCCTGGTAAACCTCCTCTGCACCCGTTCCAGTGCCTCCACATCCTTCCTATAGTATGGCGACCAAAACTGCGCACAATATTCCAGATGCGGCCGCACCAGAGTCTTATACAACTGCATCATGACCTCAGGACTCCGGAACTCAATTCCTCTACCAATAAAAGCCAGTACGCCATATGTCTTCCTCACCGCACTATTTACCTGAGTGGCAACTTTCAGAGATCTGTGTACATGGACACCAAGATCCCTCTGCTCATCCACACTACCAAGTATCCGACCATTAGCCCAGTACCCCATCTTTTTGTTATTCTTCCCAAAGTGAATCACCTCACACTTAGCTACATTGAATTCCATTTGCCACCTTTCTGCCCAGCTCTGCAGCTTCTCTATATCCTGCTGTAACCTGCCACATCCTTCCTCACTGTCAACAACTCCTCCGACTTTCGTATCATCCGCAAACTTACTCACCCAACCTTCTAACCCCTCTTCCAGGTCATTTATAAAAATGACAAACAGCAATGGTCCCAAAACAGATCCTTGCGGAACACCGCTAGTGACGGCACTCCATGAAGAAACTTTGCCATCAACTACTACCCTCTGTCTTCTTCCATCCAGCCAATTCCTAATCCAAACCTTCAACTCACCCTCAACACTGAACCTGGTGTTGTTCGCTGTGAGAGAAAATCTGCTTCCTAGTCCACCCACAGCATGGACACAAAGAACATAAGTAACCGCATCTGCCTGTTAGTGCTGACGTTTAAATGCAAGCAGACAATTTACACCGTGTCGTCACAATTGTTAGGTGCACATGGTGCTGAACCTGGTGTTGTTCGCTGTGAGAGAAAATCTGCTTCCTAGTCCACCCACAGCATGGACACAAAGAACATAAGTAACCGCATCTGCCTGAGCCACAACAGAAACTAACCAGAGTGGCTCAGCCTTGATCAAACAGGCTAACTAAGACACTACCCGGCAAACAGTAAATGACTCGAGCCACTTCCAGACTGGGGATGTACTTCCTGAGTCAACCTGACAATAGACTTCCTTGCCCTCAGGAAGCAAAACTGCTCCCGAAGCCCAATGGATAGCTTTGATCATTACACATACTTGAACTACATAAATGATGCTCAGACTGAAAGGCATCAAGCTAACTTGCTTCCGAACTCATCACAATAGAAACCCATTGATGCCAGGATGTGGAACGGTAACAGCTACTGTCAGAGAGGATCAGAATCTCATAACTCAATCATGGACTCATTGTGGCTATCGGACGGCTGATTGTACTCGCATTGATTGCATTTTACACTTGATCGTATTGTAAGTAACACGATATTACTGTAGCCTATAAACTTGACGGCGTACAATGATCGGGGAAGAAAATCATTGATCTACATGTACCGAATGTCAGTTCTGTGTCAGCCTATTCAATTTCTCTTCCAGTGATATCGGTTGTACGAAGAAGCTTGTAAATTTCACCCGGTCTTCGCTTGTTTGGTCTCTGTTTAAATGGATAATTTCTCTGCCAGTTTCAGATAGTCTGGAACGGTCTTAAATTAGAAAGGGACTCATACTTGCACAGCATTTTAAAACGATTCGGACCTGGCAGCGAGTTCTATCCCAGCAAGTCACAACTACAACCGGTTGGACGTCTGGAGGGAGTAGCCAAAATTCTGATCTACTGCGGCTGCATTTCGACACTGAGCTGTTTTCCCTGCTGGAGTGATGTAGGGCGGTGAATTCCCAAGTTCTACTATAAATTAGAACTTTAGGCAGGCGCATGATCCGACATGAGCCAAAGCACAAGCGGAGGTTCTGGCCCAGTGAGCGTAAGATGGAATGATAGAGGTTGCCGGGCGGGACTGAAGGAAAGACTGCTATTTAGATTTATTGTTTTGAGAGTTCCTGTGAATGGGGATAATTGACAGGAGCCCTGCTGTTTTGTTCATCTGTCTTGTGTTTGTCCGGTAGTTGTCCCGTTTGTTTCTGCGTTTGTCTGTGCGCAGCCTGTTCGCTATTCCCAGCTCGATCTTGAGGTCAATGATGTTGAAGGAACCCGAAACCTCGGGAGAAGAACCGCCCCGGGACAAGTCTTTACATGGCTTAATTAAAATACAAAATAGAACTGTAAAACCGAGAGTCTAATGACAGTTTGATATCTTCCAAACCACCACTAATGTTTTCAGAAAATTATATTGGCGCGTGAAAAATCTTGTTTTGGAGTCCACATGATTTTTGGCCTGCTGCTGCAACCAGGGGTTGTGGAGTAACCATGGTCGAGCTTCCTGACACTGTCGACTTCAGCATAGGACCCATCACTGTCCTCGAGACTACAATCATTATTGTTTCTTGGCTTTCGAATTCTGTGCATTGAAAAGAGATTCTCCTCCCCTGTGTTTAACTGGGATTCGAGTCCTCTATGTTTTATTAGGGATTGAGCCCCCTTAAGGAGTAAAGTGAGAAAGGGTTTGAAGACCCCTCGTAGCGACATTTGAAGCTCATCGAGTCTTTGTTTTGGGGGAAGAGAGTGGCTCGGATTACAGTGCCATTCTCTTTTTAATACGTGCAATTTCAGTGAGAGGATGCAGAAAAAATAAAAACGGGAAACGCTGAAATTATGGTTGGACTAATACTTGGGTTGAACAAGGAAAGCTTTATTGTAAACTGCACTATGTTGAGATTGTTTTATGTTTTTAAAAAATTGGATTGTTAAAGTACTGGGTTTGGAAAATCCTTGTTAGTCACCGTTTTGCCTTGTTTGATACAGGACCTCAATTCCATATATTTTGTGGTCTATGCAATGGGACACGTTTTGTTTTTGCATTGTACAGCATCATGTTATATTTAAATATTATCGAACTTTTAATCTTGAAACAAATTGTTTGAGTGCCTTGAGTTCCTGATTTGTTTGAAATTCTACATTGCCTATTTAAAAAAAGTTGGGGTCAATGGTCATGTTTTAGCCAGATGGCAGAATTGTATCAAAACATCTTTGCCGCTGTGTTTTAATGCAGTGTTCACAAGAATAAGAGTGCATTTTGAGTGTGAAGTTTTCATAAGATTTTAGTGAGCATTAGAGCTTGTAGCTGAGCTGTTTCACTTCTATTGATTATTGTTACGACTTCATTGCCCCTTCATACTGCAATTTCCAAGAATATTGATCTCGACCGTAAGTGCCACTGTAATTCCGATTGTTTTACTTGGGAACTTTTATTGAGAGAACATATTGAATACAATTCTGCATTTGTTTCCGACGAATATTTGAAATTTAAATGTGAACTGAAACTGCCTCTTCAAATGCATAAGCAGAGGAAACATTTTGTTATTTTCTTGCTGTTCCAGATATTGAAATACTTTTCCTGACAGCTTTCATTCGAGGTCATTGGAGGGCTTGATTTTCGGACCATTCCTTGTTGTTTATGATCGACTGAATTGTGTAGGCATTACAATTTAGAAGTCTACTGATTATGTAAAACTTGATGATGTCATAAATAGTGAACAGAGTAACACACTTCAAGAAGATTGAGCATGTTGAAATAGGCAGGCACAATTTAGTGTAGATACATGTGCGAGTGTCTTCATATTGATAACCACTTGGCATTGGAGGACTGAGAGAGGAAATGCAACTTTACTTTCAGCAGTTAACATCGTCTCTAGAACTTCGCTATTCGCATGTAAAGCATGCCTTCCAATCACCTCCCATCACTTCACAACCTGATCCAATGGATTCAATCAGCTCCGCAGTAATCAGCTTGAAAAGTGTCGAAGCAAACAACAATGAAGAAGGGATCAATCCGCTTTTGTCAGTAACTTTCCTATGGACATTAAATCAAATGTGCCTTACCTTGTCTTTCGATCATTTGAGGGATATGTATTTTCACTGATCAAGCTAACCATCACAACAGCAAGTCGGCTTTGTTAGATATAAAGGAAGAGCTGGAGCAGAAGCAGCATAGAATTCTGTGTTCACCGAGTATACAGCTAAACCTGCAGCGGCTACACTTCCCGCTCAGATGTGCTGGTGTCTTCCATGTGAAGCATCTCTGCAAGGATGCAAGTCTCGTCAGTTTTATTAATTATATAACTGCCCTTATCCAAGTTTCTGATTTAGGAGAAGAGTGATGCATGACAGAGTGTATTCTGTTTTTAGTTTGGACTTTATTCAAGGCGGATTTTCACAACTGTCTCGTTTACACTCAACTTGGAGGGGATGGCCTGATTCATATGAGCTTGCCAAATATCCCTGCCACAAGAGCGCACTCTGCTGTTTCGGACTTCGACACGGATGGCTATCCCTCCACTTCTGAACGCCCCCCAACCACGGCCCCCACTTGGAAATCTTCCCGGTCTCCAGAAACATTGTCCCTTTGCATCACACCTTTTAACCAAACAAAAAAAGAGGAATCTTTGGAGAAAATCCGCTTCGTTGTCCACCCATAGCATGGACACAAAGTACATAAGGAACAATACCTGCCTAAGCCAAAACAGACACTGACCAGAGTGTATCAGCTTTGACCAAACAGGCTAAATAAGACACAAGGCAGCAAACAGGAGATGAATCAAGCCACTTTCAGACTGGGTAATACACTTCCGGAGACAGCCTGACAATAGACTTCCTAGCACTCAATAAGCACAACTGCTCCCACGCGCTAAGGGCAGTCTCACTCCTTACAAATACTGGAACTCCACAAAGAATGCTCAGAGTAACGGCATCATGGTAACTTTCTTGCAGAATATCCACGATGGGAATCCGACTGATTCCAGGATGAGAAACATGGACACCTACTCTAAAAGAGGATCAAACTTTTTCTCCTAGCTCAGCCATGGAGTGATCATTGCTATCGGGCTTTTGATTATCCTCCCATTGATTGCGTTTTATTCTTCATTATCCTGTAATTCACAACTTAATACTGTAACCCAATACAACTGTCTCTGCCGACTGCTCGAGGATGAGAACTATTCTTCTATGTGTGCAGAATGGCAGTTCTGCGTCAGCCCAGTCAATTTCTCTTCCAGCGACTTCGATTGTAATAAGCAGCTTCTCAATTTCACCCGGTCGGCGCTTGTGTGATCTCTGTTTATTTGGGTCCGACATTCACTCACACTGGTCACTCCACCATTATTTGTCTGGAGGGCAATGGTAGAGTGTAGGGTTTTCCTCGGTACCACACTACAGAATGTGATTTCACACATTTCTGCTCCTTCTGTGGTCCATACTTCACATGGATGCCCGGTTGTGAGCTGAACTTTCTGCAATGATGTTCTGCTCCCTATTCCCCAACTTGCACCGAATCCCATTCAGCTATCAGCCCTGGACTCAGTGACATACTCTGATTTCTGATGTGATTACACTTCAATTTTAATGTTTGTATTCTTGAGAGAGTCTGTCCATCACATCACTCCTCCAATTTGTCACATTCTCCAAAGTTCTTTTTACATGTTCATTTGAATGTATTCTTTTCCAGTATTCTCATATTCCGTGCTTACAACGAATGAGTTTTCCGGTGTTTGTGTCCCTGGCCATGAGGTTAGTACAGTCAATGATGTCAGACTGACGTTGTTCAGAAACAAGAAAATTCGAGAGCAGAAGCGGTTGTTCACTTGCCGGCATATAGCACTACATGTTGGATACAACCTCTGAAACATATTCAAAAACAGAAATTGATCAACAAACTAAGCAGGTCGAGGAACATCAGCAGAAATAAGTAGAGTTATCGATTGGGAACAAGTGATGTTCTTCAAAGCCCTCCCGTTTCTCAAGAAATATTTGCATTTGGTTCAAATTTACAGCATACAAACCTCTTCGTTTCATTCACCCCATGCCGTTCTTTTCTGGAGAAATTCAGCAGGTCTGGCAGCATCTGCGAAGATAAAGACGCAGAGTTAACATGTCGAGTTATTTGGTGACACGTTTCCATAAATGAAATTAGAAAATGAGCTTTTTAATACTTTGACAGAATTGGAGGAGGGGTGATAAGAAACCGAGTGTTTTGAGGCCCAGTGTGGTGAAAAAGAAACAACAGTGAAATAAGTATAAATTAAAGTGTGAATGTGTGAAAAGGACTGTCTCTGTTGAGTGAAAGTTATGCAAGATACAAACAAGGTCATCATAAGACTGGCAGGAAGAATGCATGAAAGATTGAGCACAGTCATAATGGGGCTCTGCTGTGAAGTTATGGCATTGAATGTCAATTTCGACAGCTGTAAAATACCAAAGCGTGAAGACAGGTTCTTAGAATAGGAAGCAATTAGAAGGTCAGAGTTATTCCTACAACGTGGAAGTTTTTCTCAAAGCCGTCTGTGCTTGGTCTCGCCAGGATAATGGAGACTGTATTGTGAGCAGCACTGGCAGTCGACTAGAATGAAAGAGTACAAGTGAAATCCTGATTAACCTGGAAGTTTTGATGGGGGTCTTGGTCATTCTGGAGGGCCGAGGTGAAAAGGGAAGTGCTGCAGCTTTTGGAATTGTATTGGAAGATGCCATAAGGGAATGGGCAAGTGTTCGGGGTGATGTGAGGTATCACAGAGGGACCGGTTCCTGTGAAGGACGGACAGCTGTGAGGAGGAGAAGACATGATTGATGGTGCGTTCCTGTTGGAGTTGGTGGATGTGGCGGAGGGTGGCTCTTTTAATGAGGATTCTCGTGCAGTGCTAAGTGAGAACAAAGGAATATCTATCATTCAGCAGTAAAGCATGGATAGGGGTGAGAGCAGACGCCTGGCAGATGGGTCAGTCACAGCTGAAGACGTTGTCCGATAGATTTAGAGGCTAATCTCGATTCAAGGAAAATAATGTCATTACGGAGGCTTCCCTCTGGAGTGTAGGAAACATTATCGAACTGATATGATGGAGTTAAAGAAACTGGGAGAATGGAATCATTCTCTGCTAATCATGTTTTCAGTCACATGCAGAATTGCTCACCCGATACCCCCAAATACTTGAAATATATATATATATCTATAGTGCAGTTAGTTGTATGATAAAATGTTGAAAGCAGTGTGTGAAAGTAGACCCAAGTTATTTTGTCATTGTTTTTTTCTTCAAGGGAGATCGTAATGGCCTTGTCCACGTTAACAATTACGGGGGAGTAGCTATTTCTCCAATTTCAGGTGTTTTCTCCACTTTAGTTTAGCTGTCGCAGTCAGAACATGCTGGAGTCCAGGACAGGTTGGAAACTTCAGCAAATGATTCTGACTAACATTTCTCTCGAAATATTTTTGGAATTTATTCATTTTTACCTGTATATCATTTACCGTTTAGCCAATTGGTGTGTTAATTAGGTGGTATAGGATTCGAAGAGCTCCTTCGTTAAGTAATTGTATCAGTTCAGTTAAGTTCAAGAAGTAGCATAGCTAATTAGAGAGTGCATTGCAGCTGCAGAAAAGGAGACTGTTTAGGACGGTTTGTCTACTGAGTCAGTATTGGTGGAAGTCACGAACAGTAAAGGAGAAGTCACTTTGTTGGTTGTTTTCTGCAAAAAAAAACAAATAGCAGCAGAGAGATGGAAGAGCAGATTGGATAGTCGATCTTGGAAAGGTACAGATATAAGAGAGTTGTTGTTCCGGGTGACTACAATATGGATTGGAACCTCCTGATTGCAGATTGTCTGGATGGAGTCAATTATGCCAGATAGTTCCAGCAGGGTTTCCTGACTAAATGTGTAGATAGGCTGAGTAGGAGGAAGGCCATTTTGGATTTGGTGCGAGGGAACAAGCCAAGCCAAGTGTCAGATATATCGTGGGAGAGCGTTTCAGCGATTGTGACCACAAATGCTTCACCATTGCCATAGCCATGGAGAGGAATAGGAACGGACAGGAATGGAAGTTATTTAATTGGAGTGGGGGTTTAGAATTGAACTGACTTCAGACAGGAGCTGTAGAGTATAATTTGGTAACATTTGTTCTCCTGGGAATGTAAGGCAGAAATGTGGAGATTATTTAAGGAACATTTGCTGCGATTGTTGGATAGCTTTTTCCCCCTGTGACAGATAAGGTATGGTAAGATGATGGCACCTTTGATGGTAAGAGAAGAGACGCTACACGTGAACAGAAAGAAGGAAGTGTATGCAAAGGTGATGAAACAAGGATCTGGCACAGGGTAGCTAGGAAAGAACTCAAAAATGGCATGACGGGAGCGAGGAGGAGTCGAAAAATCCTTGATGGGAAGAATTAGGGATAATCCAAAGGCGTTCGTCTCTACTGTGTGGAAGAAGAGAACGATCAACGTCAGGGTAAGGCTGATCAGAGATATTGGAGAGAATCTGTGCCTGGAATCTGAAGAGATGGAGGATTCCCTGAATGTATGTTTGTTTTTGTTTCAATATCGAGAGATCGATCTTACTGACAGTGAAAACACATTGGACGAGGTTAATAGGCTTGCACAGATTGTTATTAAGAAAGTGGATGCACTGGAAATTCTGGTATCATGATAGATTAATCTCCAGGGTCTGACACGATATGTACACTTTACAAGGTTGCCATGAGAAGCGAAGAATGAGATTGCTGGTCCTATCCTAGTTACCTTTGCATCCTCAATCTCCACGGGAGCACTACGGGATGATTGTATGCACTTCAATGTTGTTCCTCTGTTCAAGAAACGAAATATGGAAATCCCTGGGAAATACAGGCCAGTCAGCTATTATATAAGACAGGAGCTTATATTATGAAGGATAATGTACAGTTATGGAATGTAGACTGGTAAGACACGAAGAATGACAGTAGGGATTAGTGGCTCTTTATTGGATTGGTAGATGCATCTGCTGTAGTACTACATATATCAGTCTTATGGCATCAATTATTTACACTCTATACCGATGACTTGATGGAGAAGGCTATGCGCAGTACAGATCTGAAATTGTGGTTCACACAAAGGTAGGTGGGATCTCATGCTGGAATAAGGATATGAGAAATCTGAAAGGGCCTCCAGTTAAGATAATTGATTGTATTAAAAATTGAGAGCTGAGTTCATTCCAAGCACGTATGTGTTCAGCCAATTGAAAAACAGTTTCATGCAATCACGTATATCGAGAGACTTCAAAAACGGAGAACAGATTGGGGTGTTCCTGTGTCTGAAACATAACATCATCATGCTGGTGCAGCAAGTAACGACGTTAGGACATGACGCTTATTCCTAGAATGGAATCACTAACTGACGTTGTCAACAATAGTAAGGTGAATATGCATTGTAGTTTAAACTAATGACGATTGATAGTCTGGAATCATACACGATACAAAAGATGATTGACAAGAAGGATGTTGAGAAGGCTGTTTCCACTTCTGGGCAGAGTATCGAACTTGAGGACACTGAGACAGAATAAGGACGTTGATTTAAATCAGATTGCAAAGAAATGCCTACTATCATAAGACAGCGAAAGTCTGGAATTCAGTAGTGCAGATCGTTATGGAGTATAGATCAACGAATATATTTACACTCGAGGTGGTTGAGTTTGACATATAAGCGAGTTCAGGGATTAAAGGAGGTGAGATGAAATTGGAGTTGAGCCCTGGAACACACCGCATTGAAGGAAAGGTTAGACTTGCGTGTTGGAATCGGATTTTCCTGTTCTCTTTTCTTATGTTCTTTTCTTTTAGTATTGGAAATTAACTGGTTAGTTACCCGAGGATCATGTTGTGCAAGGTTGCGTTGAAGGAGAGTAGAGGTTTTGTTTGAAGCATGGGTATGCGGGCTCAAAGGACAGTGAATGTCGGTCTGCCACATGACCGACATCTGGAGCAAAAGCAGCTAAGACGGGAAGCTTGGAAAGAACGATGTGGGCCACGGGGTGTGCGTATGGGAACGGGCGGGGTGAGGTGCGAGTCTCTTCTGGACCTCGCTGGATTTTCCAAAACTATTTTTCAAAGTACACCGAATCATCAAAGTTGCCTCTATCTGCTCCTGTGTTGTAGATTCGAAACGTTGAGTGGAACATTTGGTCATAGCACTGAGGTGCACGACTGGTTCACTTACCCCTTTGACACCAAACGACAAGTGCGTAAGATCATGGTTCATCTTTTTTATGGCCAGAGCTACACTTTACTATGAATACACAATTTTCTATCATTCCTTTGTCTATCGAATTTCGAATGAATTCAGCCTCGATAAAGATCACACCAACCCCTGGGCAAGGGATTTCCCACTTGAATAAATTACATCGGGTTGAATTTCTTATCATCCCTATTCTAAACGAGATTTAAGTGTCGCTGTTTCATTTCCTCTTCACCCTCCACTTCGTTTCACAGCAGATTATAAATGAAACCAGCTTGGTGATATGACCAATGACAAAGCTCGCAGACTGTATCGGATTCAGTGACTGAAACAATTCCTTTAGCCAGCCACAAATAACGAGCAGAGATTTGTCGAGTAGCGTGGTGGCATAGTGCTCAGCATTGCTATTTCACGGCAACAAGGAGCCAGTCTCAATTTCAACCTCAGGTGACCATGATTGTGGAGTTTGCATAATCTCCCCGTGCTTGTTTGAGTTTGCTCCCTGAGCTTCAACTTCCTCTCATTGTCCACAATATGCACTTTTGGGTGTATTGGCAACGTTAAATTGCCCATAGTGTCTATGTGCATTAGTAATGGGAAATTCAGAGACATGAGAGTGCGAGAGGTGTGGGTGGAATTGTTTTTGAAGGGTCGTTGTGGACACGATCGCCCGAATGGCCTGCTTCCACACTGTTGAAGTTCAATGTCTAGTTTTGACGAAAGAAGCATCCATTGGGTATTGAACTGACCAACCTCTCCTCAAGACCTTCGGTGTTTTATTAAGATCACCTCTCATTCCAAACGTAACCTGTTAAACCTTCACAACATAAGTCTTTTATCTGAGGAATAATTGAATTGAAACCTCTTTGGACTATTTCACGTTTAATTATAACCTTGGACAATCTCAGCCGGTCTGGCAGCATCTATAAGGAGAGAAAAGAGCTGACGTTTCGAGTCTAACTGAACCTTTGTCAAAGCTTTGAGAAAGGGTCAGTTAGGATCGAAATGTCAGCTCTTTTCTCTCTTTACAGATACTGGGTTACCTGCTGAGATTGTCCTGCATTTTCTCCTTTGGTTTCAGATTCCAGCATCCGCAGAAATTTTCTTTTATCGTCTTTTATTAATTATAAGCTTTGTCATTTAAAAATAAAAAAGAAGTATGTTCACACACAGCTGAGGAGGTTTATTTCCTTTTCTCAGAGTGTTGTGAGACTTTGGAACGCTCTTCCCCAGAGACCATTGGAGGCAGAGATATTTAATATTTTTGAGGCACAGACAGATAGAATCAGAAATAATAATGGAGTCTGGAATTATCAGGTAGTACACATGAATGCGCAATACGGGTGAAATGCTTGCAGAGGTACAACATTACACTGTGGATGAAGAGAACATGCAGGAATACAAAGAAAAATGAAATGATAATGTTGAGAAAGTTTAGCAGTGCGAACTGAGATACATTAGAGACCCAAAGGGCCTGATATCTCATTAAAGAGAAACCACTCGTTGTTGTTTAACTTGAGAGTCACCAAACCTCATGTGGTAGGTGAGGTTGAGCGAGCATATCCTTCCTCGTAACCGCTATCACTGGAGGAAAATTGAATCTGCGCTTTTGGCCACCCTGTGCATCATAAATCTGCTGTTCAGCATGGGAGGCCATGAAGCTGCTCTGGACAGAAATAGTCAATGACAGAGCAAAATAGAAAATTTGAAAACAGAGTAGTAGATCCAATTTAAATAACGTTCAAGATAATGGCTGAGGACAAAATTAATGTTCTCTGCTTGAAATTGTATTCCATAATAAGACAAGTGTTTAGATGTTGTCTTTGGATGAATACAATAGGTTGAGGCAAGCGAAATAATCAGAAGTACGAATTGTGATTTTATACTCATGACCACAAAATAATATGGAAGACAGGACATCATCAGACTTGTCCTTATCTTGTTGGATGACGGCATCTTTGACGGGCTGACGAGCCTCATGATGGATGAACATCATTTGCTATTTGAAAAAAAAGATCGACTCTGTTCCTTCCCCTTGATTTTCATGCCGGGAACTGACATTTTACAGAAACTGTGAATTGATTAGAACATTATCTGCGACATTGCATAATCAAACACATGCACAAAACTTTAGAAGTGGCATGATTCTGAAAATTCCAAAAACAACATTCTCTGAAACCCTCTGTACTCACGTGGGAGTATGGTGAAGGTGTGTGTGTGTGTGTGTAAGAGAGAGAGAGTGAGAGATAGTTGGAGGGGTAAGGAAAGTGCTGCATGCAGTGGTGTGATAGGTTGAGCATGAACCTTGTTCAGAGGTAGGTGTTCCAATTGATGTACTGTAAATGTGAGGGAGCAGAGAAAACACAATAGCACGTATCCTGCCAGAGCGGGGAAAGTTAATGATGCTGCTCTTCTACGATTGGACATGTCTTCAGACCGCAGAAATTGCACTGAATTTGGTGGTGAGATCGGTACGTCTGGTGATGCAGCCTTCTCTGGGAACAGAATGTCCTCCTCTGCACTAGCCCATCCAGCAGAACCTTCGTGCCACTGTCGACAAAACGTCGTACTATTTCAACTAGCCTGCCATGTTCAGGGTAAACTTTGCAGTGCAGATCCGAACTGAGAAATCTCAAGCGTGTCCCTATTGGCTTATTAACAATGGCAGCAGTACCAGTGATCAAGAAATATCCAGGGGCATCCGGGCAATGGTGCGTACCTCCAGTCATGATGGGTGGAGAATCGGCCTGGCATTAAATGGAGGAACACCATGGAGCCGGGTGTTTAGTAAATGACGTGGGATCCATAAGCTAATACTACGAAACTAGCTCCGCCTCGTGCAGACGATTCCTCACCCATACTGAATTAATATGACACTGAGATAAATTATTATTCGATTCATATCAGTGCTTTTGACGTCACTCTAACTTTCAATGCTGCAGAACAAATCCTCACCGAAAATTCTCCATCATTTAAACTCCCACCAATATCGCATTCGCACATAATTCATGGAACACTGGTCCATATTACAAGATGTATTCCATTTGATCATTCTGAAACATCTGATATCAAGCCTCCTTGACGCTGTCTATCAATCTCCATTTCGCTTTGAATATCCTAAAACCCGCCCACTTTTTGTACTTAATTGATTCTTTCAACATCTCTCTCTGCAAGTATTTTCAAAACTACAGCACCCCTTGTCATAGCACAATGGAGATATGGAGCTGTAACTTGATGGAAGCTGTGTATTCTGTTACTTTTAACACTAGCTGCAAATTTGCTGATTCCGGGCGTCTTCCAAACACATTGTTACCGAGCAAAGCATGAGACTGGTCTGCACAGCTCTGCATCCTGAGATAAAAATCGCCCAGCTTGACAGATCACTTCATTGGTGTTCACTGCACAGCTTTCTGTGCTGGACAGATCACTAGCCCGGGTTTATAGATCAATGCACTGCTTGGCCATGCCTCTGCCAGTCATAGACAGATATGTAGTTCATATAACAATTCACTGGTCAGCACAATGTTTCCATCTGGAAAGATTTCCAGGTTGTATTGAACCTGGCCTGGCCTGTACAGTGTGCAATGCGGAATAGACATCTCATCTGATGTAACTAAACATTTCAGTTGGTCTGGCAATGTTTTCATTTTAGATACTTATTTTTGCGATTGAGCCCTCTCAAGTCTGATGCCTGGAGCAAGTTGTATCCCTCTGTCTAAAAACATAATTCTGAAACTTGTTATCTATTCGGCAATTGTCCAGTAACTAATGGAAACAAGTGCCGTGTACCCTTCCCCGAAGTTTCGCATTTGTTATTGCGCCGGTTTTCATCATTAAGCTGCTCAGAAATTATTTTGAAAGGGACAGCTCGCTTCCCAGTGTCCTGCGGGTGTACGTTGTGCAAGGGGAATTCAGCAGCTTTGAGACACGTTTATGAAGCATGTTCTGTGCCATTCCGTTCAACGCCTGTGGTCGTCACTGTCTGCTGATGGAGAGAGTGAGGACTGCAGACGCTGGAGTTATCAGAGCTGAAAATGTGTTGCTGGAAAAGCACAGCAAGTCAGGCAGCATCCAAGGAGCAGGAGAACCGATGTTTCGGGCATGAGCCCTCCTTCAGGAATGAGGAGAGTGTGCCAAGCAGGCTAAGATAAAAGGGAGGGAGGAGGGACTTTGGGGAGGGGCATAGGAAATGCAACAGGTGGAAGGAGGGTGATAAGATGAGAATGATAGGCCGGAATGGGGGTGGGGGCAGAGAGTTCAGGAAGAAGATTGCAAGTTAGGAAGGTGGTGCTGAGTTCGAGGGTTGGGGCTGGGATAAGGTGGGAGGAAGGGAAATGAGGAAGCTCGATAAATCTGAGTTCATCCCTTGTGCTTGGAGGGTTCCTCGGCGGAAGAAGACGTGCTCTTCCCCCAAGCCATCAGGTTGCTATGTTCTGGCGATGGAGGAGTCCAAGGACCTGCATGTCCTTGGTGGAATGTGAGGGGGAGGTGAAGTGTTGAGCTACGGGATGGTTGGGTTTGTTGGTCCGGGTGTCCGAAAGGTGTTCTCTGAAATATTCCGCAAGTAGGCGGCCTGTCTCCCCAGTATAGAGGCGGCCACATCGGGTGCAGCGGATGCAGTAAAGGATGTATGTGGAGGTGCAGGTGAACTTGTGGCGGATATGGAAGGATCCCTTGGGGACTTGGAGAGATGTAAGTGGGAAGGTGCGTGGGCGCAAGTTTTGCATTTCTTGCGGTTGCAGGGGAAGGTACCGGGAGTGGAGGTTGTGTTGGTGGGGGGTGTGGACCTAACGAGGGAGTCACAGAAGGAGTGGTCTTTTCCGAACGCTGATAGGAGAGGGGAGGGAAATATATCCTTGGTGGTGGGGTCTGTTTGGAGGTGGCGGAAATGACGACGGATGACACGGTGTATATGGAGGTTGGTGGGGTGGTAAGTGAGGACCAGTGGGGTTCTGTCCTGGTGGCGATTGGAGTGGCGGGGCTCAAGTGTGGAGTAGCGGGAAGTGGAGGAGATGCTGTGGAGAGCATCGTCGACTACGTTTGGGGGAAAATTCCGTTCTTTGAAGGAGGCCATCTGGTTTGTTGGGTATTGAAACTGGTCCTGCTGGGAGCAGATACGGCGGAGACGAAGGAATTTGGGAATATGGGATGGCGTTTTCGCAGGGGGCAGGGTGGCAGGAGATATAGTCTAGGTGGCTATGGGAGTTGGTCGGTTTATAGTAAATGTCCGTGTTGATTCGGCCACCCGAGATAGAAATGGAGAGGTCTAGGAAGGGAAGGGAGGAGTCTGAGATGGTCCAGGTAAATTTGAGGTCGGGATAGAAGGTGTTGGTAAAGTGGATGAACTGTTCAACCTCCTCGTGGGAGCACGAGGCAGCGCCGATACAGTCATTTTGCCTTGCTCTCTCTTTCTCCCCACTTATTTTCTCTATCTTGCTTCGCTGTTTCTCTCTTTTTCCGTATCTTCTCTCTCTCTGTCTTTATCTTAACCTTCTAACTCCCTATGCATCAACTAATATTGAAGGGTTTCATTCTAATTCCACTGTATGTGTCTCTTCCTTTGATATATCTATGTGCTTGATCAAAAATGTTACAATTTCAGCTTTTCTTTCGTCCTTGATTAAAACCAATTCCAACCGATTTGCTTATTCGAAATATTTGCCCTTCCTCTGATTTTCTAAATTTTCTTGGAAGATTTTGGCAGCATCTTCAAACCACAGACCTTCCTTCACAATCTTAAGAGCCATTTCCCTCAATTTTAATTTATAACCACAGGATACCGAAATTAAACCAACTGTCTTACCTCCGTCTTATTTAAACAAGTAGAGCACTAACAGGCAATTGTTTAAATATGCTGGGGAGTGCCGTACCACACATCTATTCAAATCTGTCCACATTTTAAACTGGATCTGTCAAAAGCCGTTCAAATTTCGGACTTGAGCCGCCAGTTTTACGGCATGGCTGGGAAACTTTCTGCGAGTTAATCCAAACGCCCAAGAAAGCTCACCTCGCCTCGTAATCTGTTAAAATATGAGTGACGGAGAACTCTCAATTTACACTGTTTAAAAAAAAAGTATGCTTTATCTCAAAAATTGAACATTAAACAGCAACTATGTAGAACTCTCAATCCCTTTCTCTTAACAGTTTATTGCCTGCCCTCAACTTGATAACAATATGCTATTCCAATAAGACATTTATTGAAATTATGCAAACTTACGGTAGTCAAGACAGCGGCAAACTCAGGTATCTATTTCCTAGTGAAGTGTTACGAACTTCCAATTTTCCAGTACACTCTTAGATGGCATCCAGTTATACCACAGGTGAGTGTTATCGTTTCGTTCGCAACTGCATTCACTCTCTTAAAGATACAGTATACGCCTTCAACTTCATAACATTACATGCCTCAGTTATGTCTGCTCACAATCTTCGATACTCCGTAGAGAACAGGATTTAACTGCTCCGTCTCTCCTCATAAAACAGCCCCTTACCCCTGAAACCGATCTCTCTACTATCTGCAATGCGACGAGGTCCCTCCTCATCAAGGCTGTACACAGTACTCCCGCTTCAGTCTCCTTCATTCCTTGTATATTTGAACCGACTTCCCTACTGCATTTTTCCCTTTCTGAATGAATGTGACAATTGTGTTTGCCTTCCTTTTTTGTTATTTCTGAGCCAACATGCTAGTTTCCTATAATTTATGGACGAGGACATTCAGATCCTTCTGGAACGGCGGTGTCTTAATTTTCACTTCATTTTGATAACACGCTTCCTTTCTATTAATCTGAATAATATAGATGACATAATGCTACAATGTATTACATTTCGTCTGCGAAATGTTGACTCCTTCACCGAATTTGTAGAATCCTGATTACTTCCTTGCAACTTCGCTATTCAGAGACATCGGAAATTTTGGTTACATCATTTTCTGACCCCTTATGCAAATCATTAATTTAAATTGGAAATACTTGCGGCCTAAGGATCAAACCCTGTAACACCCCACGAGTTACACCTTGCCAAACAGAAGACTCATATTTCCCGTCTCTCTGCATTTTGTTGGTTAGCTCGTTCTCTATCCAAACCGATTATGTCATCTTACCTTTCATAATATTCGTTGCATAGTATATTATCCAATGCCTTCTGATAAATCAGTAAGAATGTATCTGGAGGATTATCCTGTGGGCTTGACACATACTTAAGCAAATCGAGCATTTTACTCAGCAAGATATGCACTTCGAACACCTTGCTGGCTCTGATAGATTGCAGTTTGATTTGAATCCCTGTTATTAATCCCTTATAAATGGATACTAGAAATTTGCTGTCAATCCCAATAGTTTGTCGTTTTATTAAAAAAAATCCCTCATTATCTTGTTTATTCTTACATTCTTCCTTTTTATAACTTCTGCAATCCATTCCAATTCCTATGTTGCGGACAAATGAGGTAAAAAGTCTGCTCTCATTGCAATGTAAGAGGTTTCTCTCGCCGTATAGTCTCATTTTGTTCTTATTTTAGGGCATTGTGGAGCTGTATGTCCTTTTCATATTCCTACAGCCTTGTCCTTCGTGTGTGATTATCTCTTTCTTGTCCATGATTAAGAGGCGGAAGACATGTGGAATCTGTTTTTTTTTGCTATATAACACATTGAGGGGGCTGAAGGGCTATGTCATAATCCTGCATAATCAGCTCGTGATACTGAACCGTCTCCTCTCACGTCCCAGAAATTGGATGGAGGAAGTGATTGTATTCTCCTGTTCCAATACAACAGAAACCTTGGTATGAAATATCTACTTCATTCCTTGAAAAATCTATAAAGTGCCTGCATATCCTCCTCCAAGTCCTATTCTAAAGGCTAAATGGTCTGAATGGCGTGCTCTAATTCGAGTGCAACAATCCCTAGTGACTTTGTGGCCTCTACTATTTCCTGTGTTATATAAATGAGCAGGCTATTTGGACTCATCCTGTTGCTCCATAACACGGTATTGACGCTGCATACCCTACCCTATTGTAATCGGCTTCAGGGCCATGTTGCAAGAATATCATTTTTCATTGTTATAAACCCCAAATGCGTTTTGGATCAAACTGTTTATCTTTTCCTCATACGTTAACACTTCAATCATTGGAGTCAGTCAAGTGAAACATTGTTGAGCTGTTGTCAATGCAACAATTTAGCGTCATGAAAGAGAAAACACAATTGTGTAATGTGCCCTGCATGAGAGCTCACAGAAATACTGTACAGCCAAAGAAACACTTTCTAAATGTAATACTTGTTCCCACTTAGTCATAGAGTCATAGAGATGTACACCATGGAAACAGACCCTTCGATCCAACCTGTCCACGCCGATCAGATATCCCAAACCAATTTAGCCCCATCTGCCACCATCCGGCCCACATCGCTCCAAACCCTTCCGAAACATAAACCCATCCAAATGCATCTTCAATATTACAATTGTACCACATCATCTGGCAGCTAATTCCATACACATACAACCATCTGCGTGATAAAGTTGAGCCGTAGGTCTCTTCTATATCTTTCCCCTCTCATCCTAAACCTATGCCCTCTAGTTCTGGACTCTACGATCCCAGGAAAAGACTTTGTCTATTTACCCTATCCCCGCTCCTCATAAGCTTGTAAACGACTATAAGGTCACCCCTCAGCCTCCGACACTCCAGGGAATACAGCTGCAGCCTGTTCAACCTCTCCCTATCGCTCAAATCCTCTAACCCTGGTAACATTCTTGTAAATCTTTTCTGAACCCTTTCAAGTTTCACAACATCTTTCCAATAGAAAGGAGACTAGAATTGCACGCAATATTCAAACCAATGTCCTGCACACGCGCAACATGACCTCCCAACTCCTGTAAGCAAGTGAGCACTGCAGATGCTAGAGTACCAGAGTTGAAAAATGTGGTGCTGGAAAAACACAGCAGGCCAGACAGCATCCGAGGAGCAGGAAAATCGACGTTTCAGGCATAAGCCCTGAAGATGTTTCAACTCCCAACTCCAGTACTCAATACTCTGACTAACAAAATAAAGCATATCAAACGCCTTCTTCACTATCCTATCTACATGCGACTCCACTTCAAGGAGTTATGAACCAGCTGTCCAAGGTTTCTTGGTTCAGCAACACTCCCTCGGACCTTACCATTAAGTGTATAAGTCCTGCTAAGATTTGCTTTCCCAAAATGCAGCAGCAATTAATACTAAGACTGAGACTCGAACTATGTGACACTTGAAAGGAATAAAAAAGGATTTTCCATTTAAGTTGGAGGTGACGACTTCTTCCTCTCATGGAAGGTTATGAATGTTTGAAACACTTTTGCCAGAGAACGGTGAAAACAACACTGAATATTATTGAGGCAGAGGCAGGCAGTTACATGACTTTCACTCGAGTCAAAGGTTATCGCTGTGGGGGTGGAGAAATTTGGAACT
Source organism: Chiloscyllium plagiosum (assembly GCF_037043375.1). Taxonomy (NCBI): domain Eukaryota; kingdom Metazoa; phylum Chordata; class Chondrichthyes; order Orectolobiformes; family Hemiscylliidae; genus Chiloscyllium; species Chiloscyllium plagiosum. The sequence goes on along the minus strand of NW_028270167.1, from coordinate 103,174,204 downwards.
GACACGAAAAATATTTCCTCCATTCACTTCTTGAATAGTGGAGCAAGGTCAAGGACCAGAAAAAAAAAAACTACTCATGTACGTTATTCGTGTGTTCATATATTTGCCACATACAAACAGTTCTCTTGTTTCTATTGATGGCTTGGGTAAGACCCGCTCAAAACATTTCAAGGATGCCCAGACCCTAACTTCGCGAATTGTTTTAAGCAGGTGTGCAGTGGATATTCCTGGCGTGATGCAGTTGGTCAAAGCACTTTATTAAAAACAGAAAAGGATTTATTTACAGCATGATGCAATGGAACACCAACAAAAGAGAGCCGAATATAACATGACTGAAAATCTGAAAACTCAACATTTTAACTCAGTTTAGTGATGCAGTTCCCAGCAATTGCAACAATCCCCAAAATCAATCCTTGGGAAAAAATGAAAAAAAAAAATAAACACCAGGCGCTTAAGGAGAGATCTCAGAGAGAGAGTAAGGGTTGGGATGGACTTGTTTCTTTGAGACAATCAGCTTCAATTCGGACTGACTGCCTTCAGTGAGCAGCCAGACTGCCAAACCCCAGACTAAACCATGCCATAAAAGCTGAGCTGGGGAGACCTGTCAACTCACATTTCAGTATACAAGTGTATTCGTTTTTTGCTAGAAAAAGACAACCTGAATGCTCGATGCCTGATGAAGTATCTTTTAGCTATACTCACGTTGACCCTAAAACACTCCCAAACAGTGTGCTTGGCAAAGCTGCGTTTATGACTTCTCTGGAAAAAGACGAACCTTGTTGAAGGAGCATCATCACACGTTGTAAGATACCGTTGTGACCTGACTGGCATGTTCTTGCTCTGGGGTCACAATTCCAAGGATGAATGATCTCTACGTTTCCTTATGAATTCAGTTAAAATTGTTGAAGTATGCACGTCCGCTGATTTCAACCAAGTTTGAGAAAATAAATAGTCTCCTGCTGCTCCTGTGTAATTGCAGTGAGAGGCAGCAAGACCTTCAGCTTTTCTCACTCTTTAATCTCCATGGGGCATAATGCTTGTTCCTGGTTTCAGAGAACATTTTCAAGCGTCTGTTTGACTTCCTTGCTTTTTGTTATGATTCAACCAATACGATGATGAATCCGTAATATTTCCATGTGTCGTATTTTGCAATTGAATTCACTCTTGCAGTCCTTTCAGTACAGGCCTGTGGTGCTAATAACTTGCTGTCGTGTTATATTCGAGGCTCGAAAGGCTGAATGACCTCCTCCTGTTCCTGAGTAGTACACCCGAGGGTTTGAATGGCCGTATTTTGAGCCGTTATAATGGACTATAGAAGCCGAATCGCCTCATTCTCTACCTATGTAAATAGCTCGAGAGGCTGAACAACTTCCTCCTGTTCTTGGGCAACAGGTTTGTGACGTTGAATTTCCTCCTGCTATGTATTTGTAAATGAGTTCCTCCAGCTCCTGTATAAAAGACGTAAGTGTCTTACCGGACACCGACTGCTGCTGAAAATAGAACCAAAGCCTTAATGGGCTCCTCCTCTTCCTTTGGAGCAGGCATGAGATCCTAATGCTCTCTACCTGTTCCTGTCTGACCCATTCAGAAGGACAATGGCTGAGTGCTTTTCGTCTGTACCACACATGAGAGGCTGAATGCCTCTTCACTTTCCTGTTTAACACACTTGAGAGGCTGAAGGTTCTCATTTTGCTCTGCTACAAAATACTCAATTGGCCGAATGGCACCCCACTGCTCCTGTGTAATAGACTCACGAGGCTGAATGCCCCCTTCGTCTTCATTTTTAACTGTCTGGAGACAACGAATGCACTCCTAATACCGTGCAAATTTATTTAGAGGCTGAATGGCCTCCCCCTATTTCATTATCACAGACCCAAGAGGCTCCACAGCGCCTTTCTGTCTCGTTTTAGCAGGATTGAGAAGTTGAATGGACAAACGAGATTGATGTTAAGTCTTTCATCAGTCAGAATGGCGGTTTTGATTTTTTAACATGTAAACTCCAGAATTTATTTCGACCAGGAACACTAAAATCAACTTTCAGCCTATGGTTAAAGAACATACTCGTGAAGTCAAAAGATTGATCAAGATTGTTGGTGTAGTCCTCCTGAGTACACGACGCACTCTATTCCCCCATACGTCTCACTTCAGCAACTTCTACTGCCTTCTAAAGATGCACAAATCCCAAACACGGAGATTTCACATCGTATCATTCAATAGCATTCTATGTCGAGCTCATCTTGAAACCGACTGTACGGGAGTGGGGGTGGGGGGGGGCGCACGAGCTTCTTTTGAAACACGACAGATTTGCGATAGTAACTTCACACCCGCAGACTACCGAAACGAAGAACATTCCTCGTCATAATTTATGTTATGGCCATCTGCACCAGCATCCTCCTTGACAATGATATCGCTGCAAGAGACTCAGTACTGAAAACCAGCAAGTGCCAATTTCCCCGTGGAATCCTACAATCAATTTGCTTCACCTTCGAACAGAGCATCTAAAACTTCGACAACCAATTCTTCATCCAGACACATAGTGCGGCCATGGGACCACGTTTACAGTCCAATATGCCAAATGGTCATGCGCAATGTCGAAAAAGACGTATTGCTGCACAGGGCCTCCAAGAAACGCGACACACCAGATACATAGACGACACTTTATTCATCTGAACATATGGCGAGGAGTGCCTGAATCAACTACATTGCGGTAAAACACGTTCCATCCCACCAAAACACTTAACACAGCCAACTGTTTAAAATCAATATATTCTTCGACACAAGCATTTTTATCACGGACGAACAACTCAGCACCTCACTCTACCGCAGGCCTATGGATAACCTCAAGATGCCGCACTTCTCTCGCGACCATTTAAACATAAATTTAAAAAGGCATGCCCTACGGGCAAGCTCTATGAATACACATATCTGTTCATGTGAGGAGGAAAGTGGCGAACACCTGAAGGTGCTGAAGGAAGCCTACGTAAGAGCTGGACATGATACTGATCACAGGTTCTGGTATGCAGCAATGGAAAACTGAGATGGTCCCTTAAGAAAACAGATACAGGATATGACTGATAGGGTCCACTTTGTCGTCCAGTACATCCCGGGAGTGGAGGGATCATGCCATGTACTTTGCAGGCTGCAACATATTGTCAATGATGATGAGCATCTCGCCAAGATCTTCCCTGTATCTCCACTTCTTGCCATTAAACAATTGCCAAACCTTCAAATAAATTGTCCAGCCATCAGGTAACGGTAGACCACAATACCACACACTGTGCCACGGCAAACTTTGTAAGACAAGACAGAGCATCAACATAGATGCTGCCATTACACGTGAGAACAGCACGTACCACGAGGGCAGCAGGTACTAATGTGACTCGGCCAACCTTGTCTATTTCACACTCAGCAAATTTGCCCAAATGCAATGTATATTGTCGAGACCACCCGACCCTGCGACAACGGATGAATGGACACCGTACAACAGGCGCCAGACAGGGATATTCCCTCCCAGTCTCGCAAAACTCTGTTATAAAGGCTAATCCACCGTGCAACTTCGGGTGAACATCCTCCAAGTTGGAATTCTAGATACACAAGAATGCTAAGTCGCTGAGCAGTGGCTGATAACCATGTTCAGTAAATCAGTATCCACGAGGAGTGCATCAACCGAGATCTTGAGTTCATGTCACACGACATGTAGCCCACCACAGTATATGCTGTCATGCAGCGATTCAAACACATGCACACAAATGCTCAGACTTTCTCACAGACTTTCACTCTTACACACACCCTCATGCATGCACACATTCATTCACACTCCGTCACACACATATACTCCATAATACATAAACTTTTCTCTCTCAACGCATCCTCCCTTTCATACGTGCACTTCCTGACATACATACACACGTATGCATTCTCTTTTACTCACACACATACGTGCGTATATATCAATTTATGGAGCGAAATTTCATTTGCGTATTTGTATTTTCAGAGACATACTATTTTGTTGAGACAGCACACAATCTGTAGGCAGTAAGTTCATGTGACTTTAAAAAAATCCGACTTGGAAATTAAAGCCGATCTGACTTCAGGTTAAGAAAAAGCTTCATTTTAAAACCTTCATGCAGGGCGGTACACTTGGCAAAAATATGTTGTGTCAGGGCAGCGCAGATAATTCACGCATTCTTCTTATACCATTCTTATCACGGGCTCAGGGACAAGGGTTGGGAAGACTCGAGTTGTTACTTTCTCATTCCCTAGCCGTGGACATAACTGTTCTTATGTTTTCCCTTAGCTTTTCGCTGAAGTCGACTGCTTGCGAGGTCAGGTTGAATGTCTACGAAGTTCAACAAACACAAGCTTTCTCCACGACTGAGGAACTCAGCAAAGTATTTGCAAAGTTCAGAAAAGTATTAAATTTAGCAAAGCATTCTCTTTCAGACTTCACAATAAATGTTAAATTTCTTCATTTTCTATTACGTTTTCCCCCATTTTTGTCATTTTATGACAACAAGGACAACAATAATAAAAAATACAGAGCCAGAATAGCTATGCATCAAAAATGCTGAGGGAACACCAGGCCTTTCCTCAGACGCAACCTCCCTGTAACACAGCTTTGTGGCGGTATCGTCACATTGCCTCAAGTGTGCCCTGTCCACTGGCCATGTTCACACGTCCACTCCTCAATATCACGGTAGTGTGGGGTCCATACAATCGGATCGTCCTGCCGTGGGGCCAGTGCTAATTTTACCATTTCCTATCCTACTGCACTCATAGCAAGCGGCGTCGGCAGCTACACAAGCAGTATCCGATACAAAGCACTATGAGTAAGACCAGTCCTACAAATCGAAGAACGTGTAGGATCCAATAAATCCTATCCTCGCCAAAGGAAAGTGAGCCATCGGAACCAGGAGTTACCTGCTGGGGGAGGCGACCTGATTGCTGCCTTCACATGATTTATGACACTCGTGATATTTTGGGACTCATCAGGGGGGGAATATTAAAACAGCATGAGGTACATAAGATTTTGCAGACGCCCCGATCTCTGCCGTCAGTACGTCGAGCAATCGTCGATTTTGCATCAGTGCTTCCTCACCGCAGTTATCTCAGTGTTAATGAGTCCTTGGCCTTCCTCCGTCTCATACACTATATTCGAGATCATTAATCTTTTTTATTGCCACCGTTGTCCCTGCTGCCAAGAGAATGGACCTCACAATGTTCACTCCTGGTGTAGTCCAAGGTCTGCGAATGTGTACACATTGCAATGCCGTGGGATGTTCTCTTAGGGTGCGTCTATTACCGGCCCTTGTGACGAGCACTATTGTGCCAGTTGACAGTGGAAAGTATCACGGGATAGCAGCACTCCTTCCATCCCAGTGGAAGTAGATGGTACCCTTTCTCTCCACAAGGCTATATTATGCCCGCCATCATGGTGTCATTATTGATAAAGGAACAAGCAATGTTTCTGATGGTACCATTTACATAGATTGCTGAGCAAGAATCATTGTTCAAGCACAACGTCGTAGTACATTGAGCGATCCCCAAGTGTAGTCTCGCAATATTGGTGCAAAAGGCTGTGGTCGGGAGACTGTCAGCCTTGGGACTGCAGGTAGCCTGGAGTTCGTGTGGTGGCGCGAGATTTGCCCTAATTGCTCCCCCTATCAGGATCAGGGTAGTCACTGCCCGCAGAAGCAGGCAGCTAACATTTCTCACCAGGATCTCTGTGAGTGGTTCGGCAGTCTACCGTTGGGCTGTGTGCAAACATATCCAGCAAGGATATCCAACGTCCAATCTCTGGTGTTGTATTAAGGCCAAATCACATGCTCTGTTCCCTTCACATCTTGCAATGGCTCCTGCACCACCGAACCTAATGGCGCATTTACGTCCTTTATCTCCTGCGGGGCCAATTCGAATACTGAGTTAGACGCGCTCTCGAGCCTCGGCCGACTTCCTTCAGGTTTGGGCATGACATTAATGCCCTCGGCCCTGCTTGGGGTTGGTCATGATCTGGTTTGGTTGGTTGCCATGCCCGGATGCTTATATCCTCTGTACTGCATCTTCAGCGGGGGCGACTGTAACACTATATTCACCTGCAAGGTTTGTGAAGGTTTGTAGCTCAGATTGAGGTTTAGTGTGTAGGTTTGCTCGCTGAGCTGTAGGTTTGATATCCAGACATTTCATTACCTAGCGAGGTAGCATCATCAGTAGCGACCTCCAAGTGAAGCGAAGCTGTTGTCTCCTGATTTCTATTTATATCTTTTTCCTGGATGGTGTTCCTGGGGTTTGTGGTGATGTTATTTCCTGTTCGTTTTCTGAGGGGTTGATAGATGGCATCTAGAGCAATGTGTTTGTTTATGGCGTTGTGGTTGGAGTGCCAGGCCTCTAGGAATTCTCTGGCATCTCCTTGCTTAGCCTGTCCCAGAATAGATGTATTGTCACAGTCGAAATGGTGTTTTTTAACATCCGTGTGTAGGATGTGAAATTCACCTGCCGAGGGATGTCGGAGAAGGCTCTATCTATAGCACACCACCAGAATCCCTCATTGCTCTTCTGAGTCTTGCATATCATCACTCATGCCCTGGTACCTCCTACCTTGATCGTAGAATACCTATTTCGAGTGTCAGGTGCCCCATTGACCGTGCTGGATGCTACTAAGTGCCCGTAAGAATCCCTGCATAAATATTTATTATCCCATTCATACTCCCAATGTCGCTACAAGCCTTTCAGGGATGCACTATCTCGGAATTATCTCACTTATTAAAGCGTTGGCTGCTACACTGGCATCCGGTTTAGAAGGGGGGAACGTTTCCATCCATTTGGAAAACGTATCAACTATTCCCAGATAATACCTTTTCCCCTTGTTGGGCTTAAGTTCAATCAAATCCATCTGCAAATGTTCAAAGGGTTTTGGGGATTGAGGTTGTGCTGCCTGACCCATCTGTATTCCCCTCCCCACATTATTAGTGGCACAGAATACACAACGTTCACAATATTTCTGGGAGTAATGAGTAAGTCCCTTCGTGTCTGAGTGTGCCGAAATAGTACCATACGTCCCTTCTTTTGACACATGGTCCTAACCGTGTGTCAGTTTGGCATGAAATGGAAACAATGATCGTGGTAGACAGGGTTTACCATTGGACCCATACCATACTCCTTCCCTCACACTGCATTCTGCTTTCATCCACTCACGCTTTTCGTCTGGCATGGCCTGGGACTGTAACTCCTGTACGTCGGCTGTTGGGGTACAGATTTTTGTCGTACACATGTCTATCGGCTGCTGGGCTGTCGTTCTTGCCGCTGAGGCTGTCCTCGCATTGCCTTGAGAAATTGAATCATTATTTTTTGGTGTGCTACACATTTACACACTGACATTGCATTAGGCACCAGGACCACTTCCAGGAGGTCAGAAATCAAGCTGCGTTGTGTGATGGGCTTCCCGGTGGAGCGCAAGAAGTCCCTGTGTATCCACAGAGTGCCAAAAACCATGTACAACCCGAATGCGTATCTGATATCGGTGTAAATATTCACTGTCCTTCCTTTAGCCAATTTACATTTCTCAGTCAAGGCAATCAGCTCCTCTGCTTGCCCTGACAGATGAGAAGGGAATGATCCCCGTTTGCTTTGTCGTGGGCAGTCACGGCAGCATACCCAACACAATTTCTGCCTGTCTCCTTGCGCCATGCTGACCCATCCACAATAAAAGACTCGATATCTGGATTTGAAAGTGGCAAATCCTGAAAATCCAGTCTAGGGCTGCAAATTTCAGAGTTACAGCGACACAAGCATCTGGGTTTCCATCTTCTTCTGTGGGAGAAGGCTAGCAGGGTTAAGGTCGTTACATCGCTTTATTGCAATGTTAGGCATCTCCAATAACACAGTATTACATGTGAGCCAACGTGCTGGCGACACGTGTGCGGTCTTTTGCTCGGAATGCATTGAGGATATCGCATCTGCCAGGAGTGTTAATTCACCATAGCCGAATATATCCCTGGACGCTACAGCAGCCTTTTCAGCTGCAGCCACAGTTCGCAGGCATTTAGGCAATCCTGCCGCTATGGGGTCCAGTTTAGCCGAAACATATGATACTGGCTTCAATTTCCCCCCCATGATCCTTCAAAAGCGCAGGTGTCATGCAGCCAAGATTCTCATCTACCGTTTGAAGAAAAGGCTTGTTTGGATTCGGAATTCCCAGTGTCGGTGTAATTTGGAGCGCTTTTTTAAATTCAACAAAGGCATCCCCTGCCGCTGGGGTCCACTGCAACGGACTCTGGTTCTGTAACCCTTTGCCATGGGCTATGTCACTTAGGGGTGCCTCAAGGGTTGCGTAATGTGGACTAAACATTCGACAGTGGGAACGCATGCCCCAAACGGATAGTAATTGTTTCTTTGTGTGAGGCTTTGGAATTTGCTGGATTGCTTGAACTCTATTTTGACCAATGGCCTTCCCTTGCTCAGATATTAAGTGACCTTAGAACTTCACCTGTTGTTTCCCAAATTTTAGCTTTGTAAGACTGACTTTGTGCCCTTCCCTCGCTAGAGGGCAGGGCAACGCAAGGGTATCCTTCTCACATTGTTCCTCTGTCGGTGCCGCTATTCAGCAATCGTCTCCATACTGCAGAAGCATGAGTTACCAAATCCCGATGTAGAGCCTCATTATATATATTGTGGGGGACTCACACTAACCTTGACAAAGTCGGCTGAAAGTATATGATTTCTATTTGAATGAAAAAGTGAACCAGAATTGACTATCAGGGTGCACCAGTACACAAAAGAAGGCATTTGCGAAATCAACAGCAGAGAACAATTTACTGTCCGCTGGAATTTGAGCTCATATAGTATAGGTGTTGGGAACGTTTGAGGTGTGTGCGACAACAGCATTATTGACTGCCTCTGATTCACCGAGAAAGTTTGCCCTTTTGACTGGAACGGTGGGGGTTCTCACTGGTGAGTTTTCCAAGTGATTATCACTCCAGCCTTTAGGAGGAATTCAAAGACTGGCGTAATTCCTTAAATGGCCTCGGGTTTTAAGGGGTATTGAGTTCAGCAAGGACGATACTCAGACTTCGGACTTATCATTATGGGCTCACAGCCCCGTATGAGCCGAACAT